>NC_044059.1:1744943-2044943 GCF_902167405.1 Gadus morhua
CAATAAAGTTGGATACAAAAATAGGTTGTAATCCACATAATGTAGGGATACATTATTAACAAATGAAATAACATAATGAGAACACATAATTTAACACCCCCACTTGTTCTTATTTTTCAAAGCCATACATTAGGTGCATGTTTAACATCCAAAAAAGAACCTTTTGAATTTAACCATTGCATTCTTTGTTACAGGTTTAGTCAACATGTCTGCAACCATGTCTTCTGATGGGCAGTAAACAATGACTATTTTGCCCTCCCTTTGTGCATCACGAATGAAGTGATATTTGACATCTATGTGTTTAGACCTCTGTCTGTGCACTGGATTCTTACTCAGTGCGATGGCACCCTGATTGTCTCCATGGATCTTAGTGCAACTGTAGACTTTATTATCCATACCATTTAACAGTTGGGTTAGATACATGCTTTCCTGAGTAGTGTTTGCCATGCCGATGTATTCAGCTTCACACGTTGATAATGCTACTGTGGGTTGTTTCTTTGATTTCCACGAGATGGCAGGGCCTTGCTTGGTTAAGCTAAAACAGTATCCTGTAGTGCTACGTCTATCTTCCACAGAAGATGCCCAGTCTGAATCACTGAAGGCTATTAGTTTTAAGTCCTCATCTGTTTTAGTGAAACATAATTCGTAGTCATAAGTACCTTTTAGGTATCTCAAAACATGTTTGGCAGTGTTTGTGAAAGTTTACTTACTATCCAGCTTATATCTGGTCTCGTACAGGTCATGGCATAAATCAGACTGCCTACAATTTCCCTGTATTCTTTCGGATTTAACACCTCATTGTTGCGGTCCTCCTCCTTGCTGTCACTCTCCACCTTTAGCTCACATGGGGTAGATCTAGGTTTACAGTCTGACATTCCAAACTTTTCCAACATTTTTAGGATGTACCTTTTCTGACTCATTTTTATTTCCTTTCCATCTGGTTCAAAATCAATGCCCAAGAAGCATGATATTTTCCCCAAATCCTTCATTTTGAATTGGGATTGCATAGTGTCTTTGAACCTGTTGAGCAGATCATTATTGCTAGCTGCGATGATAAAATCATCCACCCAGGTTAACACAATGATAGTTTCACAATCTGTTTGCTTTCTGTACACACAGTTGTCAGATACATTTCTCACAAAGTTGTTTTCTTCTAAAAGATCATTTAGAAGTTTATACCAGTTTCTTCCGGACTGTTTTAGTCCGTAAATGGATTTCTTTAGTTTGTAAACTAATTTTTCTCCCGTCTCAGATGTCTTTTCAAAACCCTGTGGTTGTTCTAAGTAAGAGAATCTCTTCATCTATTGGAGCATGCAAGTATGCCGTTTTCACATCCATCTGATGGACTATTAAGTCGTTTTGAACTGCTACCTGCATTTAGGCTCTCAATGAAGTAAGATTAGCTGTTGGAGCACATGCCTATGGTCTATGCCCTCTGTTTGGCTGTACCCCTTTGCAACGTATCTTGCTTTAAATATTTTTCCCTTTTCAACATTTTCTTTAACGGCATACACCCATTTCCCCCCAACTGTATTTTTACCCTTTGGTAGAGAGACGTCAGTTCAAATGTGTCATTTTCTTCAAGTGAGTCGAGCTCTTCCTTCATAGCCCGTTCCCATCCTGGCCCCTCGGGTGACCTCAGGGCATCACTGTAGCTCTGGGGGATTCCATGTACTGCCTTGTAACAATGATCAATACTTACATGGGATACATCTGTATTATCAACATCTGTAATGTAGTCCTCTAAATATTTTGGTGGTTTTCTTTCCCTCTTTTGGTGAAGATTTTGACTATGACAAGGTTCGGGGTCTGCACTGTTTTCATCTAGAACTAAGTTCTCTGTTGTTTCATCACATTGTGACTCATCTGTATAATCTTCTGTGCTCAGATTCTCCTCCTGTGTCATATCAGTATTATTCTCAGTACTGGGGTTTTTGGCTTCGTAACTCTGGACTTCTGAATCGTATTCAGTCTGTGTTTGTTGTTCAATACTGTTTCTTTTAATGAACTTCACCAGTCTGTGTTTTGACACTTTCTCTGTGTGTGGGTTGTAGATCAGGTATGCCGGGCTGTTTTTACTGTGTCCAACAAATATCCCTCTTTCACCTCTCGGGTCTAGTTTCTTATGGTCATGTTTGTAAGTATAACAATCAGATCCAAACACCCACATTTGGTTTTCTCCCTGTTAACATGAAATATGGGGTGTTTTCAGTTCTGTCATTGTAACATCTATTTCGAACATGAGAAGCATGTTGTACAGCATAAGGCCATAATACTTTCGGTAACCCTTTCTTTAATAAGAGACATCTCCCCATCTCAAACAGGGTTCTCCACTGTCTCTCGGCTGTACCGTTTTGGTGGGGAGAGTATGGGGATGACGTTTCATGTCTTATACCCTTTTCCCTTAACAGTGACTGAAAAATATCGCTTGTGTATTCAGTGCCATTATCTGACCTTATACACTTGACCCTGCCATATGGCGCACTGTCTTCAAGGAATTTCTTTGTAGCTAGGGTCGTGTCACTTTTGGTTTTAAGGAAGTAAACTGACACAGCTCCTGAAAAATCATCTGTGAATGAAATAGCATACTTATATTTATATATATATTAGCATACTTATATATATATGATTATATCCATCTCGGGAAGTTGGTTCAATCGGGCCTGCTAAGTCTGTATGTACCAGCTCCAGGGGCGCACTAGCTTTTGCATCGGCTCTCTTATTTTTGCTTTTGCTGAATTTTCCCTCAGTGCACACATTGCAGTCTATCTTGGTGTTACCTGTGATCTTCATACCCTCTACCACATTTGGTAATTTTAACACATCATTAATATTGCAGCGTCCCAAAATCTCATGCCATGTTTTGACATCACAAGATAAATTCACTTTGTCAGTGGACATCATATCATTAACTGCATTTGTAACACATCGTTTGTTATTTACCATTTTCAAGTAGTACAGTCTCTCTGGGGAAAACAGTCCCATCTTTGTGAATCAGTTCATCCCGTCCCTCTTGGAATGTCACCGTGGCTCCATTAGTAGTAGCTGCTTTCACAGAGAATATGCTCTGTGGATATGACGGTATGAATAAGGCCTTCTTCAGTGTGACCTTGCTGCATCTTCCCTCTCTGTCCTGCAAACACATCTCTGCGCCCCCTCGTTTCAATGCCACGTTGTTCATCCTGGTTCCATCAGCTAGCTCCATGTAGTGTGCATTTGGGTTAAAAGTCTCGTCAAATTTTGCGAATGCATCTTCCTCAGTGATGATGTGTGATGTTGCTCCACAATCTACCATTAGTCTGTTACTTTTAATATTGTCCGGGAGGAATTTTTGACTGACCTTGAATACGAATGTTTGTTCTTCCTCTTGGTCTTTTTGTCAATCCGCGATTTGTTTGACATCATCTTTGTGATTTGTTTTTCTCCTGCATGTCTCGTCATTGTGTGTGGAGCTTCTGTGGTAGTTGCACCATTTTGGCGCACTACTTTGGCGGCACTCTTTTGACATAGTTTTAGTGTCGAACTTTTCTGTCTCTTCATAGCTTCGTAGTTTACTTTAAACTGGATAAACGTTAATTCCTCGCTGCTCTGCGTCGTATGAATGGCGAACGGTTTATACGATTCTGGAAGTCCCTTCAGAATCATGGCTATTATCAGCCCGTCACTTATCACCTCTTTTGCATTTCTGAGCGAAGTGACTGTCTTTTCAGCTCGGATGATGTAGCCTGTCACAGTTTCTCCCGACTCCATTTTTAATGAAGTTAGTTCTGTGTATAGGGCAATAATTCTGGGCTTACCCTGACTGGCGTAATGGCTCCTTAATATTTTCAAGGCTTTACTGCCGTCATCGACCGCCTCTCTCATCACGATAGGCATTTATCATCCAGGAATTTAATTAGTTCTGCGTAGCATTCTTCGTTCTTTTCTGGATCTGGATCATCTGTTGAGAGTATTGTGTCCTTCAAGCCGAGCATTCGCATGTGGCCGAGAAACCTCACTTCCCACAGTTCGAAGTTATTTTCATCTCCGTTGAAGACTAACCTTTGCATCTTCCTCCTCTTGTATCACGTCTGGGCCCATAACCTGTTGCGTGTTCATGTTCTTCTGTCATGTTGATAAAGAATCAAGTCTTACATCTCTTCACTTTTATGTTTATTAATTTCTTCACAGCTCCGGTAGATCATCAGCAGCCATGGCATGTGCTTAGTCTTAACTAACGGTCGATTACCCAGAATGCACTTCTATACAGAAACAAATAAAACAACCAATCAAATCGGTGTACAATAAAGTTGGATACAAAAATAGGTCGTAATCCACATAATATAGGGATATATTATTAACAAATGAAATAACATTATGAGAACAAATAATTTAACAGATATATTAAATGCAGGTGTGCTGCTCTGTAGGCAAACCGCGAAGGAAAAAAGGGTAGCTGCTTCATCAGTTCTTTTTAGAATTGTATGTCTTGATGTTTATTTTATCTAGCCACCTATTCTCTTGTTTTTGGCTATGTGAATGAAAGTCCGCGTCGATGCCTCGCAAGTCCAGTGTCGTGAACGGATGTTGCCATGACATCTAGAAATCATACCGTATTTAATGGGTTATCATTACTATTGATGTGTAGGGGTTGATTATAACTCGTGATTAATATTGTTTAGACCACGGTCTGGGGGAATACTCGTATTCTGATTGGCTGCAGGGCGTGCATTAACTAATAATAATAATAATAAATTTTATTTATAATGCACTTTATATTCAAGAATCTCAAAGTGCTTCAGAGAAAAAAAAAAAAAAAAAACCATTAAAAGGGGAACCTCAAAGAAAGTTTAGCTAAATGCTCTTTTAAAGAGATGGGTTTTGAGGTTCCGTTTAAAAAGAGCTGATAACTCCTGATATAGGCCTACAGACACCTGCTAAGTAGTTTCAGTCAGTGTTTAGATTCTCTGCCCGAGCCCGAGCCCGACGCGGGCCGGGTCGGGCCGATATTTCCCACCACTATACTCGGGCCGGGCCTTTGATCGAGCGTTTTTATTTTTATTTTATCATGGGTTTATTGGCCTAATCTGAGGAGAAATCTATGCCATAAACAGAAATATTATAGGCCTTTATTACACGGGTCTTCTCAATGCCGTGGAACGCTCCGTTCCCTTGCATGGGTAGTAGTCTGGTGACTTGTCTACCCCAGTGTCTTCAGTTGCTAAGCGACGTCACCGTCTTTGCGGACAAATATTTCTCTGCTGATCAACACTACGAATGGCCAAAAGACTTGTATGCCCCCCCGCCCCCCCCCCCCTTAAATAAATACTATGGCAGAATTATTATTATTATTATTATTATTATTATTGTCATTCAACTTGAACATGTGTTTTTACAGTAGAGTGGTGGAGGGATGACATATGTTGGCCAACCCGGAAGTGAGCGTCGCCCTGGATTCCCTCGACAAAAAGCCAACAGGTTTTTCCATTGGATTTTGGATTATTGCAGTACATTTGCATCTTTGAAGCACCTCCTCAAAAACTGAAAATAAATAAATAAAAATAACCGTGCTCCAAAGAACGAAATGTAAACCAATTCATTCTGAATGGGAGTGTTTCTCAGTTTTTCCATGATACACAGAACGAAATGTAAACCCATGCAAATAAAGACTTCATGGTCTTAATAATTTAAATATCATTAATCTCCTGAGTGTGTAGGGTGGTATTCTATTTTTTTCAACGGGGCTGCATCCAGTCACTTGACCGTTATGGTTGCTATGGTGGTTGCTATCGACCGCCCCCCTCTAATCCTTACATGGCTCTAAAAACCACGCGGCAAAGGAGCTGCCGTCAATTGTCTTGTTTTTGTCGTAAACTAGGGTCCGATGGTTAAAAAATAGACAGATATTCCAAGGTATCCTTAAAAGGCAGCTTGGATGTTTTTATTTTCTGCAGTTTAGACTTCTTCTATAACCTATTTTTGAAAGCAAAACACCAAGCTCATTGATTTAACGAGGCAGGGTTATTTTAAACAACTTCCTTTTTTTGTTTGCTTCCTATTTATGTCTAGTGTACACCCCTACTGTCCACACGCCGCTTATGAGATAACAAAAAGTTCATGTGTATTTCTCTCATAACTTTTTGTCATTATTATGAGGCCTATTTCTCAGATATGCATGTTGGATGGCTAGGGTGTAGGTCTGGGAAGAACTTCAGGCCAAAATCTTGCAAGCGAGCCGCTGGGTGAGGTGCAACGAGATGGAGCGCTTGCTGAGTCATTTCCTGTAGGGCTGGAGCCACAGGTGGAAGCGTATGCATCCTTTGAGACCCCCTTTGATATATTATGCCGCGTTTCCACTGCAGGGTGCGGAACGGATCGGATCGCAAAGGTGCGGTAGGGAGGGGGCGGTATAGCCCAGCTCAGTTCCGAGGTCACGTGGTGGGAAATATCGGCCCGACCCAGCCCGCGTCGGGCTCGGGCAGAAAATCTAAACACTGACTGGAACTACTTAGCAGGTGCCTGTAGGCCTATATCAGGAGTTAATGCACGCCCTGCAGCCAATCAGAATACGAGTATTCCCCCAGACCGTGGTCTAAACAATATTATTCACGAGTTATAATCAACCCCTACACATCAATATTAATGATAACCCATTAAATACGGTATGATTTCTAGATGTCATGGCAACGTCTGCTCGCGACACTGGACTTGCGAGGCATCGACGCGGACTTTCATTCACATAGCCAAAAACAAGAGAATAGATTGCTAGATAAAATAAACATCAAGACATACAATTCTAAAGAGAACAGATGAAGCAGCTGCCCTTTTTTCCTTTGCGGTTTGCTTACAGAGCAGAGCGCCTGCATTTAATATATCCGTGTATTGTCACAATTTCTCAGAATCAAAGGTGAAAGTAGAAACGGGTGGCCAAAAGCTATAATTTGTTAGTTATCACAGACAATTTTCAACAATGAATGATCTGTACGGAGCTCCTTAAGGGACCTTAGGGAGAACGCTCCCGGACAGAACCTTAGTTTGAAATACAAAATTTAGAAAATACGTGTCCCTGATCACGTTTCAATAGATTAAATAACGTGACAGTGTCACGTATTTTCGTGAGACCAGGTTCGAGCGTGTGCATGGGTTGAATTAAGTGTGTCTCACGCCGAATGCATGAGACTTGATAGCCCTGTAGGCTTACTTACGTGACACAAACCAGCACCGCAAACGTTCTCTCCCGCTTGAGATTACGTCCTTCTTTATAGGTTCATGGGTCTGATGCGCCGATTTCCCATGCTGATATTTCCGGAGATTCTCGGGCATCTTCGACAATTTGGCTATAGATTGTCTCATTACACGCTAAATAATATAATGATAGCTTAATTATATATATAGCCTATATATATATATATAGGCAATATATATAATTAGGCAATATATATATATATATATATATATATATATACAGCATTTGTGGTTTTGGCATAAAGATAACTAGGGTGCACTGTACTATCTGCACACACCCTTTCTGAAGCCTCTCTCTTTCGCTATCTCTCTCTTTCCCTCCCTCTCTCTCTTTCTCTCTCTCTCTCGTAGCGTTTTGTGTAGCACGTTAATTGTCTGAGGACACTCCCATTCAGAATGCATTGGTTTACATTTCGTTCTGTGTAGCACGAAAAAAGTCGGACTATCGTGCTCTGGAACACGATTCAATAGATTAACGTTCGTGCGCATGAGCACGAAATCGCGTGATACCTATGGCGACACATTAGTGCCATAAAGCACTCATGTGATAAAACATGCATTCGGGCGTATTATATCATCATCACAAGCGTAGATATTAATTGCGAGCGCGCAAATTATCTCTGCGCGCACGCGCACTCAGAGGGCTGCTCCCCGAGCGAGGAAAACAGCTCCTCGAGAGCATTACCTCGTTGCAAGCAAGAGCGGGAAATAACTTTGGTCGCACAAAACAGCCTCAGCCTCTCGCGAATGATGTTCTGCTCTCGCGCGCAAATTTAGTTTTGCCACTATGGGGAGGGAACCAAGGCAGGGAGGGCTTTCCCATGATTGGCCGTTTCTGAAGCGCGATATTTGATTGACAGCCCTCCTCAGCCCTCCTCTCATTTAACTCTGAATTGTACAGTAAATGGCTGAAACGATAGTTACGTATTGTAACTCTAGATTCTATGAGTATAGGCACAGCCTTTTAAGGCTATCGCTATTGGGTTATCCCTAGGCGTGAGCCGTAGCACTGAAAAATGTCAGTGTGGGCACCAACAATTACGTCCGCGTGCGGCGTGCCTCAAAGACGTCCGCATTTCGCCGATATAGTCGGGTGCCGGCGGACGTTCTGCTCCCAATAAACAGCTTTTCTTCAGCTATTTAAAGGACAATGAGGCCGACACTTAAAAGGCTGCGCCTATACTCATCTAGAGTCTATATAATCTAGAGTTACAATACGTAACTATCGTTTCAGCCATTTACTGTACAATTCAGAATTGAAGGAGAGGAGGGCTGAGGAGGGCTGTCAATCAAATATCGCGCTTCAGAAACGGCCAATCATAGGAAAGCCCACCCTGCCTTGGTTCCCTACCCATAGTGCCAAAACTAAATTTGCGCGCGAGAGCAGAACATCATTCGGGAGAGGCTGAGGCTGTTTTGTGCGACCGAAGTTATTTCCCGCTCTCGCTTGCAACGAGGTAATGCTCTCGAGGAGCTGTTTTCCTCGCTCGGGGAGCAGCGCTCTGAGTGCGCGCGTGCAGAGATGATTTGCGCGCTCGCAATTAATATCTACACGTGTGATATGATATAATACACCCAGGGCTCTAAACTAACTTTTTTTTTCAGGAGCACTCGTGCCCCTAAGTTATACAATTTAGGAGCACAGGAAAAAAAATTGGGGCACAATAGGTTTTTGTTTAGAACATTTATTAGCGTGCAGAAATTGCACACACCAACAGCACCAATTTACTAAAGCAAAATTAAGACAAATAAATAGACAAGATTACATTTAGGCTACACAAAACAGCACCAATTTCGGCTTCCAACGTGCCAGGGTTATTGGGCTTGGTGTGTTTTAAATAGAAATCGGGACAGCAAGAATGCCTAGTGAACTCGATGTGTTTCACCACAGCATCGCATTTCAGATTAGGGTTCCCCGTTATAAACAGAGAGGATCCTGCCATTGCCAATGGGGAACATGAAAAAACATTTTCATGTTCTTAGCACCATAAACTAGCCACCCGAAATCCTTCAACTAGTCGGGGGTTGAATTTGTTGACTTTATCGACTACAGTTGCAGCATTAACTTTCTCCACGCAGTCTATTCATAATATTGTAATGACCACGGAAGAGGCAGTGAATGAAGCATTGATTAGACAGCGATTTAGATACCTAATAAACCGTTGGAACACACAAGACTGGTAACCATAGCAACGTAGGTAAACAAACCCCGCTAAACCCTCCCGTAGCGCTCCCCGCGCTACGGCCATCCGGAGGCGCACAGAGCTTTTGGCCGTGATATTATGTATACAATACAATTATATTATATTATATACTATTCTATATAGAGCACGGGGAGTCGCAAACGGCAACAATCACTTTCTCCTCCATGCTGCGGTTCACCCCGGACTGCACTACAGGGAACGGTTGGCCGGTTGAAAACTGATTGGCTGTTACGTTACGCACGTCACTCAGTGGCCACGCTGTTGAACGCTGATTGGCTGTCATCACGCGAATGTCGCGGCAAAGTTTAAATATTTCAACTTGAGCAAAAGTGGCGTGCTGCAAATCCACCTGAAATCAACGTGAACGCGCTCGCCCGTGCCGGGCTAAAGTGTCACGCTGCAAGTGGAATCGCTGCTTTGTATGGAATCCTTTCGCCCCTTCGCGTTTGTTGTGAACGCACAGTATAGTGCGCTGTGGAGAAGTCACTCGCACGCGTGCTCCTGTTTTGTTTTTCTCGTTCGCACGCCGAAATATTCACTCGCAAATGCGAGTGAAATGGGCGCACTGTAGAGCCCTGAATACGCCCGAATGCATGTTGTATCACATGTGTCGCCATAGATACCGGGTTGGACATTCACACATGTGCATCATCTCTGTTTGTATAGAGATAATATATGTTCAAAAGGCACAGTTGTGACCTAGAAAACATGAGAATATGCTGACATCCACACAGTATGACCCAAAAAACATGCTATGCACATCAATATTTGATGAAAGTCCAACTTTGTATTGTGTAATGATTGGGGATATAAGGAGCAGGACGAGAGTCATTCTGGAGTGTCTTTGCAAACTCACTCGGTTTTGTTGTCTCTCGTTTGCGGGTTACAATAAACTCTCCATCTATACTTGACCCGGACTCTCCGATTCCTCTTGCATATAGCTAGTTGAAGTGAATTAGATAAGTCGTTAATAGAAATCTACGACAATGCGTCCGTCGACGGATGACCGAGGGCGTGTCTGTCGTATAGGGGATTAGTCTCTGTAGACAGATACTGCAGCCAATCAAATCGCTTCCCGCTACAATGGCGATGTGTGGATATGACTACAAAGGATGACACCAACAACAGGTGGCTCGAAAACAATCTACATTTCTTTAAAAAATATATAACGGCCAGATTTCTGCTTGTTTTAGCAAAATGCATCCAGGAAACGCGTGGAGTGTATTTGCATAACCGCGATCTGATTGGCCGACGGATCCGGCGCTGCCTGAAAAGTTGAACATTTCTCAACTCTTAGCCCACGGAGCCGAATGGACGGACGGACCCACAATGCATTTCGCGAACGCCCCATGCAAAGTCAATGATATCCGCCAATGGACGGAGGTAGTGTGAACAAGCCCTTACCAATAGTATCCGTCTGCGTCCTGCAAGACGGAGGCGTGACTGGTAGTAGGCGTAACTTGCAGTAGGAGGCGTGTCTTGTACTTTTCTAAATCGCGGTAGTAGGAGGCGTGTCTAGTACTTTTATAAATCGCGGAAGTGATCAGTATGTAGCAGTGGTGCGCGGGTACAAAAATGACCGCAACTGGGACCTCAAATATTAGGCTTTATATACAAATAATGCACCCGACCCGCTCATTTAAAAATATGCTCTTGTTTAGCTTGATCAAAGCCTTAATCGCTTACGTGAAACTGACATCCCTGAGTCATATGCATTTAAGAAAATAATTTACAGATTTACAACTTTTTTTTACTGCGAAAAGAGGAAGATCTCGCGTGGACCGGGATTTAGAAAAGTACAAGACACGCCTCCTCCTACTACAAGTTACGCCTACTACAAGTTACGCCTCCGTCTTGCAGGACTTAGACAGACCCTACTCCCTTTTACCGTGCCATTCTAGGGCCGGATTGTGGCCTTCTTGGCTTTCCATATTCTGCTCGTCCGCTGCTCGTCCGCTGGCCCACAAAATCTTAGCTATGCTCTGATTGGAGGGGAGTGGGGAAGTGGGAGGTAATATTCAACTTCTTTTTTTTTTTATAAATCTTTATTAAATCATCACGATACAAACAAGAACAAGCAAACAGTCATTAATACAGAAAATACATTGATCAAGAGCAGAGCCAGGGGGAGCTCAAATAAATACATTAAAAATAGTGCATAACTGAATAGATTTAGTAGCTTTCCTATTTTTTGAGTCATATATGGTTTTGATGTACTGCTCTGTTTCCCTACCAAAAGCAATAAAATAAGGTTTAGAGTTATGCCCCGTTTACACCATCCCGCTAATGGCCGATGGACCACCGATGTGGAAGTCGGGGTGATTCGGGTGACATCAGGCTAAAAATGTATGATCGGGTCAATTTATCAGGGTAGCATTTACACATACCTGATGTTATAACGATAACATAATGATTTATGCCAGGGAAGACACCCGAAGTGCGTTTGGCGTCATTTGACGTCATTTCGAATGACGCCAAACACGTCAAATGACGCGTTTGGCGTCATTTGGCGTCATTTCGGGAGAAGGCCAAGGGGAGACTGGTTTAGACTGATATTTATTTATATATTTATTTATATTACAATAGCGATTTTATAATAATAGAACGCCGGTTCTAAATGGGCGAAGTACCCCTTTAATTATAAAAGTAGGACACCCCCTATTTATACCCAAGTGACAGACTGAGGGCCCTATTTTAACGGTCTGAAACGCAAGTGGGAAAGCGCAAAGCGCAAGTAGCTTTGTGGGCGGTTCTACGGCGCTATCGCTATTTTACAGGCGGATAAATGACGCTTGCGCCACGGCGCAAGCCTCAAAAGGGTTGGTCTGAAGCAGCCTAATTACCCGTAGGTGTGGTTTGGGCGTAACGTGCAACAAACCAATGAGAGTGCCAGCTCCCATCCCCTTTAAAGGGGTAGTTCGGAATTTTGGACATAGGGCCTGATTCCGAAGTGAGCATTGGTATTCTATATCACTGGAGACAGTTTTCAACACATTTCATTCAGTCCTTCTAGTTGCAGAGTTCGCTCGTGCTAGGCTAGCGCAAGTCAACGGGCAATGCTAGCCTGCTAATAAAAACAGTCGTACCCACTCCACAGTACACCCGAGGTAAATAAATTATAACGACAGACTATACATCTAAATGTCTGTTTATAGAATAATGTTAGAAATAAAACCAACCTTGCATTGCATTGCATTTTGAGGGAATTGCGGGGTCTCAGCAGCAGTGTTTATATTCCTGTACGTAGGCTACGGCAGCGGCGGACTGATACCTAGGTTACCTGCCGCTGTCATTGATACAAACGCAGAGTACAGTGAACGAAGGAATTCTACAAGCGTATTAAATTAACAAGATATGGCCACGTTTGGAGGAGTTAGCGATGCATCTGCTTTTGAAGACGATTTTGAGGAATTTGTTGTATCCAACGAACCGTACATGTACGAGCCGGTGTTTTGATGTCAAAGCCAGCAGCAACAAGCCACAGTTGAGTCCTTTCTGGATCTCGCACTGGAAATTGGTGGAAACTTTGTGGTGCCCATCTGTACCGTTTATTTCTACAATTTCTAAAAGCACACTGAACCATCATGTTGCCTAGTCGTTCAATTGCGCTTCTGTCCCACGCTTCTCTGTTTACGTTCTTCTGTCGTGATTCGGTTACAAACCTAACCAGCGCATAGTAGAATTCCGCTTCTGCTGAGAAAGTAGTCCCTCGATGATTCATGCGATGCATGGTTAGTTTTATTTCTAACATTATTCTATCAACACAGACATTTAAATCTATAGTCTGGCGTTATAATTGATTTACCTCGGGTGTACTGTGGAGTGGGTAAGACTGTTTTTAATAGCAGGCTAGCATTGCCCGTTGACTTGCGCTAGCCTAGCACGAGCGAACTCTGCAACTAGAAGGACTGAATGAAATGTGTTGAAAACTGTCTCCAGTGATATAGAATACCAATGCTCACTTCGGAATCAGGCCCTATGTCCAAAATTCCGAACTACCCCTTTAAGAGCCATGAGCGCATTTGAATCGGACGAGTTGATATTTTGACAGCGCGTCTGCAGTCTCCGATGAGACAGATGCACATGAATTTGCAAATGGCTTAGTTTATTGCCAAATAATGTGGCCTAATTCACGCATGGAATAAGGGGTTTTCTTCCACAACTTCAGAAATACTGAGTCCTCAAATAAATTTCGGCAAAGAAAACGTATGATAGGCTATAACATATGATATGCGGTAACTGTGGTTGTATTTAATGATATACGCAAATTATAAACATTGTTTCTTATCAGTATTGTATCCTAATATGCATGTGTCCCCGCGGTAATAGACATTGCCATTGATTGTATTATGCGTTACGTGTTTAGTTTGCCCAAGTGAAGGAGTTCAAGTACCTCGGGGTCTTGTTCGCAAGTGAGGGAACTATGGAGCGTGAGATTGGCCGGAGAATCGGAGCAGCGGGGGAGGTATTGCGTTCGCTTTACCGCACCGTTGTTACGAAAAGAGAGCTGAGCCGCAAGGCAAAGCTCTCGATCTACCGGTCTATCTTCGTTCCTATCCTCACCTATGGTCATGAGGGTTGGGTGATGACCGAAAGGACGAGATCGCGGGTACAAGCGGCCGAGATTAGTTTTCTCAGAAGGGTGGCTGGCGTCTCCCTTAGGGATAGGGTGAGAAGCTCAGCCATCCGTGAGGAACTCGGATTAGAGCCGCTGCTCCTTTACTTAGAAAGGAGTCAGCTGAGGTGGTTCGGGCATCTGGTAACGATGCCCACTGGGCGCCTTCCTTGGGAGGTGTTTCAGGCACGTCCAGTGGGGAGGGGACCTCGGGGAAGACCCAGGACTAGGTGGAGAGATTATATCTCAACACTGGCTTGGGAACGCCTCGGGATCCCCCCGTCAGAGCTGGTCAATGTGGCCCGGGAAAGGGAAGTCTGGGGCCCCCTGCTTGAGCTGCTCCCCCCGCGACCCGACCCCCGATAAGCGGACGAAGATGAGATGATGATGAGAGTGTTTAGTTTGCGTGTGTTTAAACAGAGCACACACGCGCGCCCGCATTCATTAATTCTTTTTAACACTCACTCGCGGTAAAACAATGTTTTTCACGATCAAATAGGCCTACTCATCAATCCTAAAAGTTATGGGCATGTAGGCCTACACGATGTCTGTGTCAAGAAAATATGTGTTTGCTGTACGGTGTTTGCAGATGCATTGATTAAAAAGTAGCCTACAACTTATTACCGCTGCATCAGCTGTTCTTTCCCAAATAATTTACCAAGAATGTGCGGCTAGGTAGATGAGAGAAGCAAAGTGTATGCGCGAGGTGCACAAGCAATCCGTATGCATCGCATGCGCATGTATGCTTGCGCCCTTAAAATAGCATCTGAACAACGCGCCACTGACTTTAAACCAGGTATTTCCTGGTCAGTAGCGCAATGGTATTCAGAGACGGCAAAATACCGTTTGCGCCAGAACACGCCTCCTCCTTCCGCCGAACCGCCCCTTGGGGCGCAAGATCATTCCCTAATTTACCGGCGAGTGGCGCAGGTGGCAAAAGAGCGCTCTGCGCCAGTTGTAAACTAGCAACGACACATGCGCCAGTGACTAAGTCATTTGCGCCGGATGCAAGATAGGGCCCTGAGGGTCTTCCTTAACACAATCTGGTCACAATCGTTATTTGTCATGAGACTATTGGTATAATTCAATCTGTATGTTTCGGGTTACATTGGCTTACATCGGGTCTAATTCGGGTAAAAAATAAATAGCGTGACTCTATCGGGTGTAATTCGTGTGCATTCGTGTAATAAACGTGCTATTCCGTATGTCTTCCCTAGAGACATCGGGTGTCTCTAGGGGGTCTTTCGTGTGTTGAGGTTGCCGATATAAAGACGATAAAACACGATAAAGCGCGGAAGATTAACGAATATAGCCGATGTACCCCAGGAAAATTCCCGAACGACTTGCGATGTCTTACGTTATACTCCCGTTCTATTCCTGATTATAGCCGATTAGCCCATAGCAACACCTGGTAACCGATTCTACCCCGATAGACCCAAAATTAACAAACATGTTCGTTCTTTGCCGATGTTGCCCGATGTTACCCTATCATTGAGCTTTTCTTCCCGTTTTCTAACGATGTTCCCCGGAAGAGTAACGGTGTTTCCCGATGCAACCATGCTATTTGCCGATGTTATAACGATAGCTGCTGATTTAGCCATCGGGCAACATCGGGGCCCACTATCGGGTAGGTGTAAACAGGGCATTACTAAATTTGGCTTTGTGAATATGATATTTCCCTAAAATGATCAACAAATTAATCAGGTATATTTCTTTCTGTTTTTTACTTTTGTTGTCATGGAAACCAAACAGTACATCTTTCCACAACAAAGAAATATCAGAGACAAGTTTATCAGTAATGTATCGGGATAGATCTTTCCAGAAAGTGGTGGTGTAGGGACATTGCCAGAACAGGTGCACCATTGTTTCTGTACATATCCCACATAAAGAACAGTTAACACATATGTCATGCTTAAACCTACACTGTAAAAACGAAAACTTAAAATTGTTGGTCTCATTATGATTTCTGAGTAAAATGAATATCAGTGTTGTATAGTAGCGAAGTAGAAATACTTCGTTACTGTACTTAAGTAGTTTTTTTGGATATTTGTACTTTACTTTACTACTTATATTTCTCTGTACTTTTACTTTTACTTCGCTACATTTTGCGAAGAAAAAGGATACTTTTACTCCGCTACATTTCGCTTGAAACCTTCGTTACTCGTTACAAAATCAACTCATCTTTAGAAAAAAAAAAAAGAATCATGAGAGATATGAGAATAACGTCGGGGACTGTGGTAGAACACAGACTGCGAGCCTGTTTGGCGAATCAGCTGTCCCAGCGCATGTTCGCAAAGCCCCCTTGCTTAGTTACTGTTGCTAGGTCGATCAAAACTCCTACGACTGTCAACACACAAATGCATGGCTAGGACGAGGGCAAGGGCTATCAAAATTCTACTATTTGTATCAGGCTGGTTTGTACACGCAGTATTACAACACTATCTTATACACTTCACACTCTACTTGCTGCTGACTGAGCACAGTAGATCAATACGCCGCTTGTATCGTTTTCTATCACATACGTTTCAAACATGAGGTCCGTTGTAAAAATAAACCAAGGAGTGCATGTTTGATCGATCGTCATTAAAGCTGACTTGATACGAATGTAACAACGTTGTTAAACTAGTGAGATCAGATCCAGCCTTGTGTGGTTGCTATAGAAACGCGTTACCTACAGTTGAGCTAACGTTATTCACCGTAGTTCTAAAGGGAACTACTTTTCGAGGGAGATGAACTTAAACAGAGCATACATTTAATAAGCATGCAATACGAATAAGAAAAAGGCTAATTATTAAAGTATTTGAATTGTTTTATTATGTTGGCCGGCGCAAAGTAGAATAAACGGAATAATCACCTCAAGGCAGGGCAATAAACAGTTTGATATGCCCGGCTCGCGGAAGGTTACCGCCCTCGACTTCGTCTCGGGCGGTAAGCCGTCCACGAGCCGGGCATATCAAACTGTTTATTGCCCGGCCTCTCGGTGATTATTCCTTACTTATTCTCAAAATTCTGACCCTTTGCTTTTTTATTAACAGCAGTTACTTGTACTTTTACTTTCAGTACTTAAGTACATTTAATATCAGAAAAGTACTTTTGATACTTAAGTACAGTAAAGATCAGATACTTTAATACTTTTACTTAAGTACTATTCTAAAAGGTGACTTTTACTTTTACTTAAGTAATTTTCCAGTAAGGTATCTGTACTTTTACTTAAGTACGGCTTTTGAGTACTTTATACACCACTGATGAATATAAAACATTAAGTATTCATGTCAACTGTGCAATGCAATTTAGTGCAACCAACAATGTTGAGTTTTGGGTCAAGAGTTGGGCTCACTGTAGTATCTTTGTTAGCAAGACACACGGGTTTAAGTCAGACTCTGTCAGAGGCTGGGCCAACTACGGTGCACACGCGCATTTCGACACTTTGGAAAATACGGTGTTTCCTAACAGAATTTTCAGATGGTAAATATTGTGGCGACTCCCCGGGGAGTCTGGGTATTCGTGATGCCGGTTGGGAAAAAGGGGTTTATTGCCTTTTGTCAATTTGTTTCTGTTAGATTAAGTGGGGTTAACGGGTTTGGGGTCTTCATTGTTTGTGTGTTGTTTATTGTGTGTAGTGTTGCCGCCACCGTTACCGAGACTTGCATGTCCGTTGGTTGGGTGTGCGGTGCGCTGTGTGTTGTGGGTGTGTGTTAAATAAAGGCAGCTCTCGGGATCGTGCGGTGTATGAGGCACGAGAGTTGCGTCACCGTTTAACCTGGGCTCCCGTCTCGTGCAGAACAAGTTTGACCATAATGTCAAACTTGTTCTGCACTTTGGTTTGCTGCATTTAGACAGCGATTCTCTGCTGCTGAATTAGCTACATGTTGCTTGTTCTATTGCTGTCTGGCATTCAGTAATGTAAAATTGCAGTTTTCAATTATTAATTTTAATAAAGTGAACTTAAAGGCCCACTATGCAACTTCGGGAATTTCTTCGCTGTTTTCTTGGTTTTGGCACGCACATTTCTCTACACAGCGCCCCCTACAGCTTCGTAGTAGATATTTTACAACACTGTCGTAACAACTCGTTGATGACCCTTCCCCATGCACTTCTACGCGAGCCATGTGCATTTGTTTTCAAAGAAGCCGGCGAATGCGTGGAGCCATGTCCGAAGAAAATGTTCATAAAGTGTAGGCAAGGTTATACATTTTTTAAATGGTGTATTTGTATTGCAATAAACATAAAGCCATCCTTTTTATAGTTGACGGGGAGAATTTATATCCTAGTTTATAATTGTTTTATCTTAGGTTGAACAGAACAAAAAGTGTGAGAGTGTTGGCCAACATAATAATCTAAATAAACAAGAACCTGGATTCGGGGATTCAGTCTGTATCTGGGGGACGAGACAGACGAACAGCAAAACACCAATGGAAACAAAGGTGTTTATATGGCTGCAACCAAGCAAGCTAGAAATATACAGGGCTCACAACAAAACGGTCGAGAAAAACAATTTTTACAGGGCTCACAACAAAATGGTTGAGCAAACACATTTGTACAGAGACTATCAACATCAAGAATACCACGAGGACAAAGTTCACCAAAGGGTACTTTCAATTTCAAAAGCAACACGGCCAAGTCGGAGTCTGATTTGAAGTCTTCTTTTTCTTTCAGTTCACGCTATTCCTGAAAAGCTTGCCCAACGTTTACTCGTGTCTGGCCTCTCTGTCGGTCAGTCTCCCCTTTCTCTTCTTCTGTTCCTCCGACATTGGGTTTCTCTGTCTCTTTTTAGTCGGCTGATCTATGATGAATGTAACAATCCCTTAGTTACTTGTGTTTGGGTTAGGGTAATTCGTTACTTCGCGAGACCCGAGACTCCCGCGAGAGTGGGCGGCGGGTCGCCGGCAGAAACATATTCATGTTCTCCGGCAAGATGCGCAAGGGGGAGTTGAAACAACGAACAATCGAACAAAAATGTATAATGGAACCATCGCAATGACTCCTAGCCTGTTATATTAAGGTAAATCAAGCCAAATTGCCTCGCAACTGGCTGTTTATATCTAGCCGGTGCCATGTTTGGGTGTGTGTCTGTGCCGTAAAGTATTTTCGAAACTACAATCTGACTACATTTTCGAGGATACTTCCGCCGCGTCACATCCGGAAGCGCTCGGTCCGAACACATCAAGTTGCATATGCGCTTTTTCACTGTAGAGGCCACATGGGAAAATGACACACCCACCAATCGACCCAGAAATGGATGCAGAACCATCAGCATAACTCTCAACCTGCATACTTAATGTAATTTTGGCTAAAAAAGTTGCATAGTGGGCCTTTAAAACTTGTTTTGCATTCTTTGAAATGCTTTTTTTTTTTTTAAATAATATTAACCTTAATTTGAAATATTAAGTTAACAACCCTGACTTACTTTTTTGAGTTTTGTAAAATATAAAAATCTTAGTTGGTATAACTCTAACTTTCAAGTTTGTCTAAAGAAGAAAAATGATGTTTTGTTGGGCTCAAAACTCAAAAATTGATTGCAGTAAGTTGCCTTGCAATTTTGAGTTTTTCTCAACTTTTAATTTTTTACAGTGTAAGGAGATATTGCTTAGCAGGATAATACCTATGTATGATTTTGAAAGAGACTTCTATTACTTTATTCGTAAGGAGGTATTTGTAAGGAAGATCCAGATATTTCCCCAATTCAAGTTGTCAACAAAATTAGACCAATAGGGAACAACATTATTGGTACTGGTGACATCTCTCTGGAATAAAGAGTGAATGTTACGATTATTATTCCTCATTGTGGTAGCGAAACATAGATTACCCACTGAGGTCAACTTAGGGTCCAAAGCTGGTAAACAGTCTGGTTTTCCAGTCCCTCTCAAGAGAGTTAAAATACCAAATGGGAGGTAATATTCAACTGTGCCCCCTTACTCGAGACTGACTCGCTCGTTTGGTAACTGTAGGCTGGGTACTTTCAGAAATGCATATCTCACTAAAAAAATCATGTACAGACTTCTTTCAAAGTTTGTATGCGTGTGGGAGCACCAGAGACCGGCCTAAACAACACCCCAAATCCCAGGAAAAGTGTTGTTTTCATAATATGTCCCCTTTGATATTCTCTCTAAGTCTGTCTGCCCCTTACAATGCCTTTGAAATCATAGTTAAGAAACAAACTAGAAAGTGTGACAACCACGCGTCTTTGTGTGACTGTGTTTGCACTCCAATATTAGGCTTGCCTAATACAACACCAAGCACAAGGCCTTAATCAGCATGACTCAGTTGGTTTCTTGACAGGTTCGATTTTTTATACCGCATCACATTTTCAATGAGACACAAATGTGTGCCATGGAAACAGACAAGCTGGAATTATTTAAATTGAGTTAATATGACTACTTGACCTCATATCTTGAGGTCAAGACTACTTGACCTCAATCCAGCATGGCAATATAATAAGTATTATGCATATCATAATCTCTCCGCTGCATTGGTCATTTGAATGTCCGTCCACCAGAGAGAAAAGCTGTAGCTAGGCAGAACAGTTATTATCCCACTCCCACTTGTAATCATTTCTGACCTCTGACCCTTACTCACCTCAAATCTTAAAGTTCCCTGGATAACTACATCAAAAAAGGAAAGGGGTTCTGGTTTATTCTCAGAGCAGAAGTTATTTTCTGGTACGACGACTCCCAGTTAAGGCCCTGCCTCGCTGCTTCCCCCTCTTGCATTAGTTTCCCGTTTCCCGTTTAGTTCTTGAGGTGCACACATGGCTTTGAAAATAGCAAAACTAGAGCTCAAAATGTGTTTATTTATCTTTCCTCTCATGTTGTTTTATGTAATAACTTAACATTTCAAGTATGAGAGAAACAAAAGAAATGTCGAAGAACATTTTTAATGGCTTGACTTGACAAAATAAAAGAATCAATGCATCAATATAAAGAGCACAAGTAAATAAAAGCTTTATTAATACCAACATCTCATAGGGCAGTATTCAAATGTTAAGACATTAGACGGATGGCCAAGTGTTGGGGTGTGTTCTTCTCCTTTGAATGAATGGAGTGAACCGACGGAAGACTTCTATAAACACTGTAGGTGAGAGCCTTGCCATGATTGGTTGAAAGACCCGTCTGCCTGCGGGGCTGCCATCTGTCTGCCTGTCTGTGCCTGCTGTACAGGAGCAGAATGTCTGCACAGCAAGTGTAGACAGGCAGACACACCACAACACTGATAGTCTTCAAAAGCATCGCTGAGTGTCGCTGAACGAAGCTGCCAAAGATCTGACTTTGTGCGTGCGTGAACTATATTCACACACACACACACACTGCATTGAAGTCGCACATACATACATTGAAAAATCAAGCAGATTGACATTAGTCTTACTGTTAGCGGAAATACAGATCAGGGAAAATTGGAACATTTAGCAGCAATATCCCCAAAGGCCACACACTGAGCAATACAAATGGTGCCCTTTGCCCCTTTACCCCACGTTAACCGATCAGTCTGTCCGGTCGTCCTGACACTCCATCTGAGTGTCTTCATCTTTGCACCATCTCCATCTTTGCTTACTTGCTTGCGTACTTTATCCATCCCACAAAAATTCTCCAGGCTCCTGCACTCACAGCACCTTATACTGAGCCCCTCCAGTCCACCCCATTAATTCCTCTTGACACCCCCCACCCCTCTCTGTTACCCCTCTTGCCTTCCTCCTCTGGGAGTAAAGGCATTTGGAGCGGTTCAGTCTGTCACAGCTGGAGCTGCCCCAAGCCAAATTAACACACAGAGACATTCAGATACACACACACACCCTCACACACACACACACACACACACACACACACACACACACACACACACACACACACACACACACACACACACACACACACACACACACAGTGAGCAAACTTATATATACAGTATATAATATGAACAGTGTCTGATGTAAACAAACTGCCATGCAAATAGTGAGGGAAAATATACACTTCCTGGGACAGGCGTTCAATCTCAGATAAACACTGCATCAGAGCACGCAGTATTCCTAGACACAGCTCCAGGCATGCATATTGTACACACACACACACACACACACACACACACACACACACACACACACACACACACTCAGTTTGTGTCTGCCTCCGCTTACTGTCATCCCCATTGCGCTACACAAGTATCTGGCCATCAACAAACACAGTTACGCCATTGACTCGGCGCATCTGCTGAACAAACGATGCACAAACTCAACGCAAGCAAATCCCTACTGACCTCCGAGCAATGGACCTTGGGCGTAGGGCAGGATGACTGGGATCCTTCTCTTAGTTATTCATGTTATTATATGAGATCAGATTAGATGCATGCATTTTCAAATGTGTGTTCTCAAAGAATCCCCCCTCCCCCACACACACACACACACACACTTTCGTGATTTATTTGTGACCACATATTATTTATACTATTCTCTAAAACTCTCCCCCGTCACCTCTTTCTCGTCTCTCTGCCTCTGTATCACTTTCTTTTTCTCTCTCTGCATCTCTCTCTGCGTCTCTCTCTCTGCCTCTCTCTCTTTGCGGTTGGCAGTCTCCCTGGGACTGTTCACATTCCTGGCTGGAAAATCTGAGGCTTTGTCCAAACACCAGCTTCCAAGATCTGCCCAGAGAAATCCCACATGGCTGTTTCTACTCTACAGCCCCCACCCGCACAGTCCTCCGCCAACCACCCATCCACCAACCAGACCCCCAGCAATCCCCCCCCCCCCCCCACACACTTACTACTACACCTCCACCTCAAACCCCCCCTCCCGCCACTACACCACCCCCTCCTCCCCGCACCCCCATCCCATCCCCTCTCCCGTCTCACCTCCATCAACTCTGCTGTCTAACCTCCCTCCTGTTGGCCCTGCTTTCCTATCCCCCCCACATCCCCCTCCTCCTCTCTAGTCATTAATTTGGAAATCCCGAGGAGTTGCTTAACCTTTCCAGAAGGCCTTGCACCCTAAAGTCCATCAATATACAGCACACCGTGGTAGTTATCCGGTCAGAGTTTTAATCTCTGCTCCAACACTGAGCAGACTGGCATTCCTGTTCCCTACCCCAAACAAGGGGCCACCGTCCTGCCTGAGGAAAAGCAGACATCACACAAAACTTATATACGCTCAATCAACTACCGTCCCCTGCGCTCTCTATGTGTGTGTGTGTGTGTGTGCGTGTGTGTGTGTGTGTTTGTGTGTGTATGTGTGTGTGTGTGTGTGTGTGTGTGTGTGTGTGTGTGTGTGTGTGTGTGTGTGTGTGTGTGTGTGTGTGTGTGTGTGATCAGGCATGCTATATATATCAGGCATGCTATAGGATCCATTAGTCTGAAGGAAGAAAGGATATCATCTCTTTAGTCTTGAAGACGTAACAGCTGTGATGTATGACGTTCCTTGACCACCCGGACACCAACAGGAAGATATGTAGACAGACACAAACAAATGCACATATAAGCACTCACATGTTCACACATGCACACAACACACACACACACACACACACACACACACACACACACACACACACACACACACACACACACACACACACACACACACACACACACACACACACACACAGATCAATATTGTATCAATATTGTAAATATTGTAAATAAGAAACTGTTCTTAATGTTTTATCTGGAAAAATAAAGGTAAAATAAAAATAAAATAAACACACACACACACACACACACACACACACACCCACACAGTGCCATTATATTAGTGAATCTTAAGTCTCTGTGTGCTGAGGCCACAAGCTGAGCAAGTCAAACTGTACAGGATCTTACACATTTATTCATTCGGAAAGTATTTGTTCAAACAAGATTCTTCTAAACTGACTCTCTTGGTATGTAGACATATAAGTAAGTCACTGTTTTTAAAATTGTTAACTATATCAGAAGGAAATTTGATCCATAGGCTTTTACTATGGACTATGGACTACTTCTTACATACCACCGACATTATAGTATATTGTTTTCTCCCGGACCAACAGCAGCTGCATGCAAACAGACACACATTCATGCACAATTCAGCGGTGTGTCTCGACAAGAGGAGCAGGGGTGACCAGGAGGCTCTTCCTTGCACTGTCTAACCAATGTGCAGACTACTGTACACCAGTAAGAGCCTGAACAGGTAGTCTGAACACTGGGATGACCGAGCAGGACCAATATTTCTCGTCCCCTCTCGCCGTGATTCCTCCATCGTCTTTTCTCCCGCACTTAGCATGCAACAACCCCCCCAACAAAATCTCTTCGGCGTCGGATGTGTGGCAGGAGAATGTGGGGGGTCATACGCTACACAAACACACAAACTCACGCTCACATCACACACCAGACACACACAGTTAAGCCTCTCCGCTCCTACCGGCGTGCCACCTCTGGAAACGTCTTCCACTGCTTGGGAGGGGCGGGGGGGTGTTGTCCAGAAGGCCGCTCGGTCCAGGCTCGGTATCCAGTCTTGACGTGGCACATTTGCACTTTCAGCTGCTGGGGATCTGTCTGTCCTCTCACTCGGGGTAGGCGTAAGGAAATAGGGGCGAGTGAAAAGAGAGGGAGAGAGAGAGTGAGGTAGGCTGGAAATGAGGTGGCCATATATGGGTTGATGGGACTCTTGGGGAATTGACGCTGGAGTACTATGCAGAATCTCCCCTCCCCCCCAGCTACCCCCTTGCAAACTTTCTAAACTCCCCATCCCTGCTGTCCAGGTCGGTCAGCCTGAGCTCTGTTGTTCTTCTCATGCTCACCTCCCTCTGTCTCTGTCTTTCCCTCTGTCTTTCTCTCTCACTCTCTCTCCCTCTCTCTCGCTGTCTCTCTTTCTCTCTACAAGCCTCCGCTCCCTCCTCTTCCTCTGTGTCTTGTCTGTACTTTCTATTTCTACCCCATCAGAACGCGCTCAGCTCCCTCTCTACCCTGACACCCCTCTCTCTCTCCGAGCTAAAGCAATTCCAGATGTTTCTGCACAAGCGCCAATCGCCTTCTGTCATTTTTTTTTCGGCCTCTGCAACAGGAAGTGGGCCCCTCTGACAAAAAAGTTTGCATAAAAAAGAAAAAGAGGGAAGAGGGGAGAGAGTCGTAGGGTTCAGGGGAGCAATGGGAGAGACTTGCGTCTTCTACCAACATCTAGGTCTGTCACTGTGGCCTCACACCCGCCTGTTCCCTGAACAAATGGGATTTTGTCATGGGACTGGAACTTTGCTCTCAAAATGCCTATTGGTCCTATTTCAGGGGAGGTCACATCTCTCTGTATTTTTGGTTATCCATTTTCTCCCATCTTCCCCTTCTTTGAGTGAAAGAGGAGACTCGGTGAGCTGGCAATGAGAGGAGAGAAGGAGAGAGAAGGACAAGAGGGGGATGGGCCTCCCTCTCGGAGAAATGTTGTATTAGAGCTGAATCTGAGTAATGACTTTCACATGTGCAACCAGCCTCCATAGCTCATATTTTTTTTTACTTCTTCACCTACACCCCACCACCCCTCAGTCCACCTCAGTACTGTCTGGTTCGCCTCACTCTGTTCTCCTTCATTCATAACTCCCTGTGGCGATGACAGACTATGGACCCACGGCTTCTTTCTCTGAGTGGGCTTGTAAACATGAGTATTTCTGATATGCAGGGCAGTAGGCATGCTAAAAGTAACAGTGAAGGTGGTGTAGGTGTTAACTACAGCACCACCTCATCCAAATCTGTCTGCATCCTTTTATCTTATGCCACATATAAATATAGCTGAATATACTACAATGCTACATTGAGAAGCTATATTGTATGCATCAGTGAATCAGTGAGAGTGAAATGTGTCGGGCAGTATAGGATAGTGATGTTTTAAACCAACTACTCACCCTTTCCACTATAACTTAGCAGCAAAGTATAAAAGTGTAGAAACATAAAAAAGTTAGTGTAAAACTCTGGGCTGAAGCTTGCATGGCGAAGGTTGCCTGGGTGAGAGTGTGTGTATGTGTGTGTGTGTGTGTGTGTGTGTGTGTGTGTGTGTGTGTGTGTGTGTGTGTGTGTGTGTGTGTGTGTGTGTGTGTGTGTGTGTGTGTGTGTGTGTGTGTGTGTGCGTGTGTGATTGTATGTGTATGTTTGCGTGTGTGTTTCACTGTTTGTTAATTGCAGGGTTGTGGCTGAAACAAAGGGAGACAATGAAAGAGTGTTTAGAATCTGGAGCCGAAGCAAAGGCTGTATGATTGTACCGACGCATGTGGCTTTTGTTTATAGTTCTCTGTTATGCTATGTTCTGAGAGCAGTCTGTGTTTATGTATGTGTGTGTTTGTCTGTGTGTGTCTGTGTGACTGCATATGTACATGTGATCCTGTGTTTGTGTGTGTGCTTGTGTGTACGTATGTGTATTGTGTGTATCTACATATGCTTGTCTGTTTGTTTGTATGCCTGCTTGTGTGTGTGTATTCATGCTCATGTGTGTGTGTATGCTTGTGGGTGCTCATGTGCATGTTATATGGTGTGTGTGCCTATGCGTGTGTGTGTTTGTGTGTGTGTGTGTGTGTGTGTGTGTGTGTGTGTGTGTGTGTGTGTGTGTGTGTGTGTGTGTGTGTGTGTGTGTGTGTGTGTGTGTTTGTGTGTGTGTGTGCGTGCACGTAGACCGCAGCATACCAACAGCAGGCTCATTAAGCAGCTAATCAAAGCCAGAGTGCTTGGATCAGAGATGAGGCTGCTCTTGTTTGGAAAGAATTGCTATACTCACCACAAAAGAAGGAGAGAGAGAGAGAAGGGTTGAGGGGAGATGGGGAGAGAGGGAGAAAGAGAGAATATTAGAACCATTGGCCAGAAATGTGTCCGATGAAGTATGTCCAATGGCGCCCCCCCCCCCCACCCCCCTTCCTGTATTCACTTTTCCGTGTATTTATATGTGTTCTCATGTGTGTATATTTGTTTCGGTGTGTGTTTGTGTGTGTACGCATATGCGTGTGTGCGCTGGAGTGTGCGCGTTTGCATATGTGAGTGTGTCTGAGCGGTTTTATCCCTGTGTGACAGCCATCAAAACCTCAGGAAACCTCCTCAAACATAAGACCCGACTGTGTGCCGAAATTCCTGTAGATGCAAGAGACAGAACAATTTTCAATAAATAAATCTCATAGTGCTGGAGATAATAGCAAGGAGCCTCCGAATGAAAAACATGGTTTGTGCAACACTAAAGTTCGGTTCAATGTGTGCGCTACTAAGTTACGAACATCCGTCTTTATAGTGCTGTCATCTTTATTAAGTCATAGTAGGCGTTGTCCTTCCCCCTGTCCCTGTGTTCTCGCTTATTGCCCCGACCCGAGCGTCCCACAATTTCTCTCTCTCTCTCCCTCGCCCCCCCCCACCCCCCACCCCCCCCCCAGGATCAGAAAGGTCCTTGTAGTTGAGGTGGTGCAACCGTGAGAAGGGACCCGCGTCAGAACAACAGAGTGATTAAAGATAAATGTTTAACAGATGGGCCTTGGCCAGCCCCAGATTCTCACCCGCTTTCAAGATAGCCTTGCTGAGACTATGGAATGGGAGAATTTAAGATAATCTTTAAATAATTAATTTTTGTATGTTTTACAAACATAAAAAAATGTATTATGTATTTTTTTGGGGGGGGGAATTATGTCTAACTTTGTGTGTAGCTGTGAGCATTTCTTTGTGTGTGCATTTGACTTTATCCTTTCTGCGCCTGGTCGCCTTTCTCCCTATTTAAATAAATTGCTGGAATGTGTATAAGGACTACAGGTCCCTGTAGCTGGCCCGTAACTCTCAGGAGGCCAGCTGGAAAGATTATCTTGCTGTGAGCTAAGGTGGGGTCAGCAATAGCACTCTCCTTCAACCCCAACCCCACCCGGCCTAGCCACCGAATTACAACCAAGCTTGACCTTAGCTATGGGAAACGGCACCTGCCCTCACCTTAACAGTCTCCCCAATGAACACTGAGGCTACATTAACCTCGGAAACTAAGGCTGGAACCCCTTTCCTTTTCACCCTCGCAGAGAGAGTGAGACAGGAGGGAGGGAGAGTCCCCCACCCCTTCCATGCAGCTCTGTCGTTGGCTCCTCAGCAACACATTCTTAGCTTATGATGTCACTATGAATGTGTGCCTGTGAGTGAGTGTTTCTTGTGTGTGTTTGCCTGTGAGTGTGAGTGTGTGTTAGGGTTACTATGTGTGTGCCTCTGCTCGTCTGTTTCTAATCAGCAGTTTAGTTGGCCCCCCATCCCTTACCCCCTCAACATCCCTCCACTCCTTCCCCCTCCTCACCTTCGTTGTGCCCAAACTGCTCTCTGGCTCTTCAAGCACGGACGCTCCCTAAAACTTGGATTGTACTGAGGTCTGGCGCATAGCACAACAGCTCCGATTTAACAATGGGTACACATGCTGCTTGCAACCACGCCTGGAACCGGGTTTCATGGAGAAGCCCCTCGTACTGCCATAACTTCTAACTCTCTGATAGTCATTTTCCCCCTGTAGTTGTAATCAAGGCTAGCGTGTGATTGTTTGTTCCGGTCAGCTGGATGGGAAAGGGGGTTGGAGCCGAGAGCCTGCAGGACTGCTAATTTGAGCCAACTGGTGCTGGACAGATCGTTGCCAGGTCGACGATCATTCTCATTACTTCCAAAAACATATTAGCGAAGACACTCGTGCACCTTATGGACAAACAAGGAAATTCTACCTTCGCTCCCAAGTGATAGATTGCCCAAAATTTTTGATCTGCTCTTAGATACTCTATAGATATGCTCTGTTTGACACACACACACATCAGTTCGATTTGGTACTATGCTACATTCAGGTTAAACAAGTGGGCGACTTCATGTACGAGATAGTGTGTGTGTGTGTTTATCGCTACACACCTTTTATATCTGTTTCATATCGAACAGCGACCACATGTGCGTAAATGGCACCTATCTTACTCCTCATCTTACGCTGTTTTTCAAATGGCCATTTCTCATCTCCGCACGCCCCTTCCCCCCTGACTCCACTGATCCTGCGTTGCATCGTACACCTCCCGTCGTTGATGGCTTCTAGGAGTCCACAGTTCAACCCGGCGGTGGCTCAGCCCAGGGACCACATGTTGGGTTAGCATCCAAGCACAAATCCACTCGTTTAGACTCACCCGGGCCACATTCTAGCCAGCCCCCCACCCATTGACACACACACACACAAATACACTCACATACAGGACATGCATGCACTTACACACACACACAAATCCTAAACTCACACCCGTAACCAAACCTTGGGCTACAGAGGCATAGGGGGGAACGAGTGTGTTATTTGAGCTGGGTGGGGGTCTGCTGGAAAATGTGTTTCTCATATTCCCTTTCCCATCAGCCACAGCAGACAGGCCAATGTTCGTTCCAACTTCACTAGCCAGGAGCCAGAGACAACAGGCTAAGCCCACTCCCTCAACCCCCTTCAGTGCTTTGTACCATGCATTTGATTTATTGCACGTTCCCAATTTTCCCTCATGCAACATCTCATTTCCCCTGCCTTTCTTTTTTCTCTCTGCTCACTTTCCTCCATTGTCCGGTTGCACCCCGACTTTTGGCCAGGGTCCCCCACTCTCTGTATTTCCTCTGCGCTCTCCAACAGTTTCTTTAGGGCCTTTCCTGCTTTTTACTTTCTCTCGTCCATTTCCCTCACATTTTTCCCCTACCCAATCTATCTCTGCCTCTTATCCCTCATCTATCACACACTGCCTGGGCGTAACCATCTCAACAAACATACCATTATACCAGTTGTACGTCTAATCCTGCATAGTGCGCACAGTTCGATTCAATTGTTGCAGCTAATACAATTAAATACAATACACAATAGCTCATTTTGACCAGAATAAATGTTTGAATGGTAGGATATAGCATTTCCATCTGGTTCCCATTTAAGTAAACAATGAAAACCAAAATGTCAAAAAACCATACCCCACCTGATTTTTTTCTCCTTCCTCCCTGACTTTTAGAACATTTGCATAAATAATAGGGTTGGAAAATACCCACATATTTAGTTGTTAAAGCATGCTTTTATATGTAGCATTATAATATCAAGTATATTTGTTCATTGGCCTAAACTTGACGGCAAGTTTCAATTTAGTGAAAAAAATTACACATACAACACATTCAACTATTTCAGGATGCAGCATCCAGTTTCCTGTTATTTCAGATTATGCTTTTCTATCGATAACTACATTTCCCATATACACCAACAATCATTCAGGCTGAGATGTCAATGAGGTGCACAATGTGTAATCCAGCAGTATAGTAGTGTGCCAAATTATTCCTCCCCCAGAAAACTTCATGTCTGCGTTTGGACCTGTGTTGTACATAAAAATCTTTGTCCAGAAAGGTTGTACTCTGGCTTTGTCTCCGGAAATCTCTAATTTGCCTGAGCTCCGTCAACAAAAATGTGTAAAATTGCTCAATCTGCTATGACAAAGGTGAATATATACAATTGGATACATTTACCAGGGGAAAACATATACTTTATTTTAAGAGCAACCATTCAGCAAAATACTTAAGTAGATACGTTTTATTAATATGCATCATTTCTAAGTCAGAATCGGTTGGGAAAGACATGGTAAACATGTATGGCAGTCCCTGTAGTCTTCACTCTTTGAATTCCAGAGAAACTTGGTGCACCAGAAACTGTAGAAAACATATACATCGTGTCTATCACCTAGGAATGTAGTCACACAGAGGTATTGATATATATTGTTCCAGCTCACATTGCTTGGAGAAGCAATATGTAATTAATTTAGAATAACAAAATTATTCATACCACAGGAAAACGAAAAGTCTTAACCTGTTAAGTTAGGACATCTAGTGGTTAAGTTAGGACATCTAGTGGCTTTTTCCGCTACTACACTGTGCAACTGGATCACAGACAGCAGTCACAAATGTCATGTTAATCTATGCGCAATACATTTTTATTTGGAAATACTTGCAAAAACAGTTAAACATTAACCATATTTTCAGTGGAATTCAAGCCCCTTTTTTCCCACTTATTAAATAGTAGGGGCTACGATAAAATAGAAAAAAGTATAAATAAAACAACCATGAGATTTATCACAGTATAAAGAAGTAGCTTTTGTAATTTTAGGCAGAAAAGCACATCAATCGCACACAAACAATTTAAAACTGTAGCAGCATTCCCTCAAGTTTTACCCATTATCTTTGGTGTTGACAGGAGAGCAACATAGGCTGCCGGTCCCTCTGCATATGACTGCCTTATCATCATGTTGGGCGCTCACCCTATTCACCTCAGTATGGGACTTTACAGAGGTCCTCATGGATCTCAGCCTCATCCCACGGTCCCTGGATGTTGTCTTTGTGTCTCTGCAGCTTGACCAGCAGTAAAGGACAGAGCAGGATGACACTCACAAGGGCAAGGGCCAGGAGTACAGCCCCCCCCAGCCACCTGGACCCCAGGCCCCCCACCCCTCCAAGACACACCGCGACGCACAGCCATGCGGACGGCCCGATGGCATGGTCCCTGATGCTCTGCAACAGGCAGGGCCACAGGGCAAACATCAACAGGGCACAGCTGAGCATGGCAAAGGTGTGCAGGGCCCCTGGGAGCCGCGACGCCAAACACACAGAGGCAAACAGCGCCGCATTAAGGGATAGGCTGCCAGTGGGTGAGGGGTGGGCGTACGGGAACGACACCAGGTGGGCCAGAAGCATCAATGCAGACATGGCGTACACCGTGTCAGTGCTCACAGACTCCGTCAGCGTCTTCAGAACTGGCGAAAAGCCAAAGGTGAAAGAAAGGAAAATGGCGGCACTCTGCAGGTCTGCCAGGTGCGTGCGGGGCTCGCGGTCTGTGCCCAGCTGCGGCCTCAGTGCGTTGTGTAATCCATAGCCCAGTACGCCAACTATCAGACTGGTCCACAGAAGAACTTCTGGGGAGAGCAGACCCTAGAACAAAACTGGTCAGGTCAATCACAAGTGGCAGAAGAAAATAAGAGTAGTAAACAGGGGTATTCCATCAAAGTCGCTAACGAAGGTTAGTTGATTAAGCTAACGCCAACTTCCACTTGAGGCTAAAGCCATTCCATCAACCCAGTTCAGCCTCGCCTTGGTCAGGTTAGTTCAAATCAGGCTAACGTTATCTTGGATTACGCGCAGTCAGGAGAAATGCAACCCGCCCAGAACCGTGAATGTCGAATCATGGATCAAATGTCCATACAGGATCAGGCAGCATCTTTACCAGCAGCGAACAGAAGCTGCTGGTGGAGGTCTAGGAGGAATACAAGCATATAATAACTCAAAAAGGGAACACCGCAACCATTAATAAAAACGGCAATAAAATCGCAGATCTTTTGAATGCAGTAGTATTAAGCGTAACATATTTGAATTGAATATTGACAATAGTTTTGAAATCAGGGTGATAGTCTCGAGGTAACTTGTCGGACTTGGGTTCAATCCCCACGCTATTAGTAATTTAGGAAGGATTACTGGAGAAATAAAATAACTTTTCATGCCATTTATTTTTCATTTCTTGGAATATTCTAAATTGAATAACCATAGTATTTATCTCAGAGGTATTCTCGGCTGCCTGCCGAGAAACTCACCTGAATGGAATTTATGTGGCTGACAATTTCCCATGCAGCAGTGTCTTTGTCATTGTGGCAAAGGCTTCACTAACGTTATTAACATTAAGTAAGTAACATTAAGTTATATTTGGTTTCATGGAAAATTGTAAAACATATTTATTATATAAAAGCCCATCGTTAGGCCTTCTTACTCTGACATAAAGGGAATTACAAAATTAAGCCAACATCAAGAATTCTATTACGCACTCGGGAAGCGAACTCGGGTCGCCTGTCCCACAGGGCAAATGCTAGACCATTTACCCAGAATTTAATAAAAAATGTGTTGAGAAAATATCCAATATAGCTGATAGCAATTCATTTAATTATTGTATTTGCATCATTCAATCTAAGACCCTTAGTAAAAATATACGCTGTTTGTACTTCATATATGTACATTTTTGACAAAATCGTGAGGACTAGGCTCGGTGGAACCTTCTGATGGTACACTTGTTTCCAACAGATGGAATTCTCTCAAACACAACATCAAATAAGCCCGTCAGTTAGCCTGGTACCAACCAGGTTAGTTTGGTCGGATAAATTGCCATGGTAACTTAGCGGAGATTCCCTTAAAAACATTAATATGAGTTCATCCAGCCTGCCTATCGTCCCCCACACAAACTTGATTATTTTATTTATTTTTCTCGCAGACACATCGTTACGCCGGAAATCCGACGGGGCGCCTGAAAGCTATCAGGCAGGTATATGATGTTATTTAAATATAGAGCTCCAGGACTGTAAAGCAAGTGTTGTAGGCCTACACTTCTTTGTTATTTGGATAACTGTTCTGCTGTTGGTGTTATGGCGCATAACACGTCGGACTCTCGTCTCTGGTATTTCCACAACGAGACTCGTAGTGGGGGTTATCTCATCCATGGTTGAGAAGGAATTGGGGGAAAGGAACTTTGGCTTTGACTCCCTGAAGAACATGAACCACGACATGGAGGAGAAAGGGATTGTTGCCCGCGATGTCTTCCACTTGAGCCCCGGACCACCGCCTCGGCACTGCCTGCTGCAGGAGGCGTTGGTCCCTCTGCAGCGAGAAGCGGGGCTTCACCCTTTCTCCTCCATGTCGTGGTTAAGTCTGCTTCAGATTGATGTTGACGTGTTAGAACCCGAGAAATCAGAGAACCCGACGCAGACGTCTGAGATTCATAATATCGTCTGGAGGCGACCACATATCTACGTATAATATGATATTAATTAGATACAGCGCTCCAGGACTCCCGCTGGAGCACCCGGAGTGTTCTAGAATACTGCCGGTAATACTTCCGGTAGAGCTCATGGGACCTATGAGATCGAAAAATATGAATGGGTGTCAATGGAGAGAAAATAATTATTTTCTGGTCCCAGTCTTTATATGCCCTGGATTACACATATGTTGTTTGTGGATATAAATGATAATTTTTCATGCAAAGAAAACTAAAAATTTTCGTGAAGAAGTTTGATAATTTTAGGTTTTATGTGAGGCCGCTTTGTGAACTACAGCTCTTCGCTGCTCTCGACGCATAGGATATACGTCACCACACCCGCACATGGAACTCGGCACAGAGATGGCACATAACTAAAACTCTCCACATGCCCCGACTTATAGTGGTTTTCACCTCTTTCTATGCTTTTATCCTCACCTTGAAAAAAAGTGGCGAAGTGAAGCAGAGAGATCGCCATCTCTGTGCCGAGTTCCAAATGCTGGTGTGGTGATGTACATCATATGCGTCGAGAGCAGCGAAGAGCTGTAGTTCACAAAGCGGCCTCACATAAAACCTAAAATTATCAAACTTCTACACGAAAATTTTTAGTTTTCTTTGCATGAAAAATTATCATTTAAATCCACAAACATATGTGTAATCCAGGGCATATAAAGACTGGGACCAGAAAATTATTATTTTCCCTCCATTGACACCCATTCATATTTTTCGAGCTCATAGGTCCCATGAGCTCCACCGGAAGGGGCGTGACTTCGCCACTCTATAGTGATACATCCACCTTAAACAGAGCGCATGGTACCGTGGCCGCAAGCTGGTCAAGTTCACAACCCGACCCTCCTCCTTGACCCACCTCTCTCCTCCTCGTTTGCATTAAAGCTACAGACACCAAAACAGCACGTTTGGGGAAAGCTCAATGTGCGACTGGATCGTAGTGGCTGTAATTCTGCACCACAGCTGAATTTTGGGAGCGTTTTCAAATACTGTGTTAGGGGCCCACTAATATCTATTAAAGCATCCATAAAGTAGCATGCCATGGGACCTTTAAGTCAACTTAATGGAACGCAACTCTAGCTGAAAGTAGCGAGGCCAAGCAAAAAAATAAGCCCGGCTTTGCCTTAAGCTTGCTTGATGGAATACCCCTCAGGTCCCAGAACCAAATCTATATCGCACCAAAAGTGGGAAGGTCCATTCCATACCTGTTCCATGTAGAGCCAGAAAGTGATGAAAATGGCCACACAGGACAACTGCTGGCCGACCAGAACGGCTTCCTTCACCACAGCCCAGTAGCGGTACTGCCGGATTCCCTCATTCCTTCGGAGCTCCTCCAGGAAGCGTTCATCCACATAGTTATCAGGGAACGGCTGGCGTTCCCACAGAACCTTCCGCCAGGGAACATCAGGACCCGGAGCAATGTCTGGCCCCATCACATTGACCAGGCTTCCAGTCAATCAGATACTTGGCATTATCGGGGAAGAGATGCAGACATATTATTCGAAGGCTCAAGTGGACGTGCGAACAGAATAAGTGACTTAGGACGACACAAATTAGAGTAAACCAGTTAAACCAACCACAGGGCTGCATTTACTTTTAAGACTACGTGTTTCGTAAATCCCTCACATTGGGCTTTTCACTTTCCTATAACATGCCATCTTACCTGCACATATATTACCACACTAATGCCAAGCAGCATGCGTTATGAATTGTAACCTTACGTAACACACAGGTGAAATACATAAGTATATTTCCGGTCAATTATCTATAAACTGACATTAGTTAGCGGATGTCAAATACAGAGATACTATTTAATTTCTTCGGAGAATGTAGATGAACGTCGTGAAATGTATATCTACCTGGTATAGTTCCGGTTTCTTGCCCGGCGTCTCGTCCTGTCACATCCCGGAAGAGACGCAAATAGAGAACACCGCGACGCATCCAAAGACAGCGCCCTCGTGACAGCTCCGTATGCCATACCTGTGACGTATTTCCTCTGATCGGCATTCTCGCAAAACATCCAGTAGGCAATTCAGAAAAGGTAGTCTTTTAATGTACATGTATTTCAATCAAATAGCCCAGGTAATACTTTTGTTTATTTATCTGGAAAATAACTGATGCGTTTGCATCAGTATTTAAACAACTGTTTAAATACAGTTGCAAAATGTATGTTTACGCTAAAGGTAATTGAAAAACACTTTATGTAACGCTAAATCTCTAATTGGAAATGTAGGCATTTGAACATAACCTTAACAATGGTTAACATACGGAGGATTTCCATTAGAAACCCTTAAAAATGTAACAATGCATTTCATTGAACTGAAGTTAAGGCAAAGATAAACAGAGATATTTCCTGATCCCTAGACAGCCCGTCAGGGGATCAGGTCACTGCAATGTGCAATGCAATGTCCACAGCAACTGTCAGGATTTATGTCCTAACAAAAAGATTGTTCACAATGCAATTGAATGCAGCGACATTTTTGTACAAGAATACTGTACATTAAAACCTTCTTTAGCAATTTCAAGTCCCACCAGAAGATGGAGACAGAGACCATTTAGTTGACAAAGTAAAAAGGAAAACATCAATGCAGTCAAAAGATAAAATAAAGTAACCAACGTCCTAAAATACATTTTGTTTGACGTTATAAACAAAATCGAATCAAAACCCATGAACAGATGCTAAAGATTTGAAAGGTTTCATAAACCCACACAGATCTAGAGCTCTGACAGTGCATCCATTTATGAACTTGTTGACCATTTGTCTATGTGTTTCCAATGACCTTGACTATACAGACCAGTAAATAAAGCCAACAAATAACTGCGGGGGTCTGTTCTCAATTTTGTTGGGAGTTTTGTTTCTAGCCTCTCTAGTAGTGGCGATGACCCAACTGCTGGTCAGTAAAGCAGAAATAGACTTATGTGACTCAATATCTTCACAGGCAAGGTGGCTGTAACCAGAAACTCATAGTGGCCACACAGCTGAAGAGAAGAGGGCGAGTGAAGCCAACTGCTGTCCAGTCAATGCAGCCTGGGAGCCAGGCCATGGAGATGGCCCTTTCTCCCTACTCCACTCTCCCCCTTGGTGCTATGAACTACGGTTAGCAATGTGTCCCTATTACTTCAACACAGAGCCCTGTGGAGAGGGGTCATTTGTAACGGTTGAAATAGCTATTCAAGGCGGCAAGAGACTGGTAAAGGAGGCACAGATTGGGGAAATTGCTGATGAATGATAGTCGAAAGTGATATTATATCACAGTAAATCTGATGGTAACATGTTTTTAAAAACATGAACTATGAGAAAAAGGCAAAGGTGAAGGCATCTCAGTAACTTATATCACATGAAAGAAGGATATTCCCCAACATTCTATAGCTCCAGGCCTGTTTGGAAGACATACACCACAATATACAAGTATAGAGCATTTCTATGCTCAGTTTTACCCCATTAAGTTTATGTAGTTTAGAAAGAGTATTCCTGGGATAAAGTTGGCATCATAGTAAGATCCTCGCACTGATCACCTGACATCAGTTAGTCAACACAACAAAATGACCTTTGGCATTCGAGTAAATATGTATACGTTTTAAGTTAAAATATTTATATCTCTTTGTATGATTCTGTGTTTATACAGTGCCCTTGTATAGTCATGTACAATGCAGCCACGTCAGTTGATCTATTTTTGTACTAGGTGTGTTTTGTTCCACCTCTTATTCTGCCGCTGGGGCAAGTGTTACGTCCGCATTCTCCTTTTGTCATCAAACAGGGAGCGGAGCAAGTACACCTGAACGCCAGACACCAGCACCATAACGAACATGTTAATGACAGACCAGACGTTCACCCGCTCAAAGTTGCTCTCCTGGATGTTGCGGTCGCGCGCCTCAAAGGCCCGCAGCACCGTTTGGATCTGTGCACTCTTCCCCAGTCGGGCCTTCACACTGTTGATTGTGTCCTGCAGGGGGAAGGAAATGAGGAAATGGTCAGAGGCGCTTCCTCCAACACACAGGGGTTCTGGGTAAAAGGTGGACCCCAGCTCCATTGCCCTCCACTTCCTGACTGTAAATGGAATCCAACTAGGATCTAGGCTACGTTTATGAGAGAGATTAGATTTAGTCTTATGCAGAGGGATCAACAGCCTTTGTTACTCACATGTTAACACCGAAGATTATTGGTAAAACTTTTAATTGTAATCAAACACTGCTACGGTTTTAATGCGATTGCTCAGACCATTAGTGAATCGGTAGTTGTTCATTAACTGGTACAATAATCAAGTTATTCAAATAATAAAATCTATTCTAGATTTGGAACGTTCACACTGACCCCGACTCTCAACTAGGTAATCTATTCAGCAGACTGCCAACACAACCCAGGCTGAATAACAAACATGACTAGCAACTAAGACACATTTAAAAAAATGACTGCACCTCATGAAATGAGACACCTAGTCAGTTCTCCTTCTCAAAAGATAACATTAAATACTCACACTTACAAACAAAGATTATAATTATTTGTTCAATATTTCTGTACTACACAGAGGTTATTGAAGTCAGGACAACTTCTTACCATAATGTCTTCCAGTTTCATGTCCAGCATATCTGTTCCATGAACATACTCCTTCCAGTCATCGTCGTCATCTAAATCTTGATCCATGTTGTCCAGGATCAGCTCAAAGAAGATAACCTTCTCCGATATGGAACTGAATGTGTTGTCAAAGCATAATGCGTAATCTCCATCCTCTGTTTCAACTCTAGAGGAAAAACAAACAGGTCGTTGGCATACGCGATGACGATGCTGGCGGTGATGGTGTTGAAGGCTTCTGATTATTGTGCATAAAAAATCTCACGTGTGCACGCCGTCTGATTTGCGATAGTCACTGAAAATCACATGACCAGTGGGAGAAGAGATGTGGAAGTCAACATCCAGGCCTGCGCCATCTAACACCTACAGATAGAGGCAAAAGACACAGACACACTATTGAATAGCACTACACGATATACAAGATGTTAAATACAATACTCGAGTAGACCATAACCCAAAATCCCAATGACATACATAACAATGTTGAAGGGGGGGGGGGTGTTAAAATGCCTGAACGAAACTATTTGTCGAAAAGCAACACATTTGAGGGTACAATTCAGACCAGAAATTCCAATGACATGAATAATCAAACAAGCCGTCATGCACACAGAAAGTATTGGTGAAGTTTGTATAACCAACTATTTTCTGACATGGCACCTGACCACGGTAACATCAATTTTTTATTTTAATCTTATTTAAAACAAACGTATTTGTCCGAAGAACATTGGGCTGATATGTTAAGAAAAGTTATTACGAATTTACTTTACTGATAGTTCCATGTTAACAAAATTGTGCTGCGTTTGTGTTGATAAATACCATCAGAAAATATTAATGTCGGTATTTTAACTTGGAATCTACCTGGTATTCAATTTCCAACGATGCATCTTTCTTCATGGTCTGGTAGAAGCATTCCTTCCGACCGGCGGGTAAGGTAAACGTGAAGTCGCTGTCAAAAGACTGCGAGAATGCGGCCAACGCAATAAACCTTGTAGAGAAAGCAAAAAACACTAGCGATAATTCCAGTAACATCCTAATAACTCCCATAGTAAATCGACAATAAACAATTTGACAGCCTAAAGTCCTTGTTCTTGCACTCTAAAACTTGTTGGACAGCTCATACGTTCGCGAGGACAGGACTGATATTCTTTGAGGACCCCGCCTGTAAAAAAAATCGTAGTCGAATATTTTTGAAAGAATTACATTGTCTTTTCTTTTCTTGTATTTATTTGTTGTGGCCACAATTATTCAATATCTCGTGTAGCGGTATAACATTTCATGAAATTATCGCACTGGTATTGGGTTTGCAGTGATCTCTGGGAAATGACGTTCCATGTTCCCTGGACCAGGGACAATTACAATTTCTAAGTAGAGATTTGATTCATTGATTTATTTATTGCTGCTACTATAATTTATTGCTGCTGTATTACAGTGATTTTTTCTGTGGCTATGTTGAAAAAGAAAAGAAAATTACATAATTGAGGAAACATTTGTCTTTCCAAGATTGATAAAGCGACCTACATCTGAGAATACCAACAAGAATTAACCAATAGATGATCAACCAAATAACTGCAGTCAAAAGGGTGCACGACAGAGTCCAGAGGAGCTTTTTTAATGTTTAGTTGTGATAGTCAATTGGATACTTCGCAACAGTTGATGTGGTTTTCAACGTCTAGTAGCCCAGTATAGAGGGTGGTTACGTTTCATTGATCTATATAAGACAGTTTGTTAGGTTACTATAGGCCTACACAAACATTTTCTTTGGATACATGCATACTTTGAATCGATAATTTATTTATTCTTTCGTTAACAAAACAAGGCAAAAAATAAATAACCAAAACAATAAAACAAAAAAACATCAACAAAACATGGAGAAGCTTTGCTGCGTTATATTTTATAAGTGAAGACCGCACAAACCTCCTTCTATTATTATTAGATTATCAAAGAGTTATTATTGATAAAATAACAACAATAATATTTATCCTCAATAATAATCTTATTATTATTACGACTTCTACCTACTTATAATAACAATATTAATTGACACCAAAATGTGAAATTGTGATATTGCGAAGCTTATTACCAATAATATTGCTATAGCCAAGTGTTTCGTAATCTTTTATTAAAACGAGTCAGCAAACCATCAGGCAATACCTTTTCACTGGTTTGAGGAGTTTGCCTGTCAAGAAATCGGTGACGCGTCCACTTCCAGCATGTCCAAGTCATCTAAGGAGGCGGGGCTGCAACGGATTCTGTTTGCAATTTCTACCCTGTGATTCGTCCGTTAAACTACAAGTCTGATCCAATTGGTCTGACGCGTGAAGAGGCTGCGCTTACCAAAAGCTTGCTATCGAGCAACTGCAGAAGCCACCAAGCAAGCAAGAGGAAGCGAACGTTTGATACAATGAAATTTAGACCTAGTAAGCTGTAGATTTGACCAAAAAAAAAACATCTTCATGAATCTAATTTAAAATGTGCTTTGGCTCTCAGTCGATACATTATTATCGTCCATAGCCGAGTATCCACGACACATTAGAAATATCACCAAAAGAGCGAGGATGTTGGTCCCCGCGGGAAGATAATGAAGAGGTTGCGCGATTTGTTGGTGTGCCTCATTGTTGCTCTTCTGTGCTGGTAAGCTAAGCAAACCTTTGCACCAATGTACAAAATGTGGTTGACGTTACATTTTTTATGGTCATGCAGAAGTGTATGAGGATAACCTTCATAATGTCTGCCATGGCGATGGATCATGTTTTGCCACATATTTCTTATCATCATGCTAACCTTAAAAGCTGGTCGGGGTGTGTTGAGGGATGTCTGGTTGGCCTTAGTTAGGCTGTTTATATCAATGTATTATTCACAAGACAAATGCTATTTTGACCCGCAGACCTGAGTATATTTTAATAGGAATCAAGAAGTTGATTAAACCTTAAACTATTCGCATAACTTAGACGTTCGGCACTAATACAATAGGAAGGAAACCAACTTGCTAGCCTTACTAACACAATGCGCATGATAGATTGGCGCAAATACGTTCATATGTGAACGTATTTGCATGGTTGTGTAGCAACAATCCAACCTTTTCATAATGTCTAAGCTATGTTGTACACCAAGTCTTGATCTGAAAGGATGATAAAAGGAGCATGCTTTGCAGGAAGCATCGACGCATACCATAACAAGTGGAAGTCAGTCTTATGAATACTGCAAAGCTATCTATATCTATATACAGTATGTATGTATGTATGTATGTATGTATGTATGTATGTATGTATGTATGTATGTATGTATGTATGTATGTATGTATATTTATACGTGTGTAAATATATATGCGTGTGTTTGTTCTACCAAGTATTACGTATGATTCATATTTTTCAAGTTTAGCTTTATGTGTTTCTAAATAAGTGATGAACTGCTATGGAAGCTGCTGTTGCTTCTACATACTAGCTAGTTTTATGCAGAGTGTAAATGCTATCTAGTTTATTGAAATAAAACACTATCTATTATACTTAGTGATAATACCAATGTCAATATATTTCAATCAGACCTATTATTTGCTTATCAAGTAGATAAATGCTTTCTTATTATAAACTCGATTGCTTATCGAGTTTACATAAATAAACTTTGTTTGCCCTTAAAGTAATATGCTTTTTTTTCTTTTAGTTTACACTTTTGGTTGCCAGGTACATTGCCATCCTTTTGTCAATTTGTGTTTTATAAATCTTTTATTTTCTTTGGTGATATTTAAACCATATACATTTTCTTTTGACGGTAAGATAGCAGTTAAAGGTTTAAGGGTTTCCAGAGCAGAAACAAGACAGGCCCTCTGTTATCAGCTCTCTGCGTGACCAAGTGAGGGGGAAATGTGCAGAAGTGACAGGGCTAGTCGCTAACGTAAAAATGAAATTGATTAATGAGTCCAAGAAAAAGTTGGTTTTCCGATAATATTGCTTGATTCCTGTATGTTATGTGTTGTTGAGAGGCTTTCCCCATAATTGGCAGGACAACTTCATCTATTCTATCTTCACTTGGGGAGTATTATAGTGATGCAAAATCACATCCACTTTGGTTGTTTTCTATTCTGCAGAACATTTTCACTTTCTCAGTCATAGCAATGCACCTACTAGACTTATTTTGGAGCCCCTACTTGTGTGTTGCTGTCCTATTCCTGGTGGCAAGTGTACCTCACATTTCCCAGGAAGCACAGCGCTGAAAGGGGAGAGGGTAGGTGACTTGTCCATGGTGTTTTTAAAGCATGAACAGGGGTCTCTATCATAAACGACTGTTGGAAAGGGACTGTGTCTTCCTCAATGGTTACAACTCGCCTGGCTAGAATGGATGTGTTTCTGCATTTCCTAAGTTACATTATTCAGCTGGCATGTTCAGCCTTCCGGTTTTATTCTAATAATTGCATTTGGCAATTTAAGTATCAGAAGATGCCAATTTGAAATCTCAAGCTGCATTCTCTGCTTCACTGACTTTGCTTCAGTTCTTGCCGGGCTTGCTGGCGTTTTTTCTTTAGTTTTCCTGCTTTTGCAGGAATCAGAACGGCTGATCTGCATGCAGCAGTGTGCATGGATGTTGACTGGTCGAAAGGAGCACAGTTTAGCGGGATAGGTGCATTCCTCTTGTCGCAAAATCAACAACATGCCCTGCGCTAAGTACACCCTCCGCATGCTGCTGATGTGTGTGTCTCCGTAGAGAAGTCTGCCTGCTTGAATACGGGAAATCCTGTTGTATCTCTTAGGACTCACCTGCCACTGATCAGTTCAACCAATGCATCTTATCAGGTGCCCCCATAGTGACTTCCTAAAGTCTCGTGACAGAAGGCCCCTTCTGCCATTCTCTGTGCCCCGCTCCTGTTAGTGACCTGCTGCAACTTCTCTTACTCTAGTGTTGAATTTAAAATAGCTATATTCATGCACTTGGGCAAGAGATAACCTCGTTACCTTCTCATGACGGAACGCCTGCTACTGGGTTCTCCAAATATGCGTTATTGTCAAAAGAGGCTGGGACTCGTTTCAGTCATATGGGTTTAGTGGCGAGAAGCATGAGAGGGGCAGAGACTTCCACTAGATGGATATCTGTCCCTGTTACCCGTTTTCGGATACTGCTTTTTCAAATTCTTCATATTTATATGATTTATTGTGTTCTTCTCACTCCGGGCACTATTAATTGGGATACATGGCTCACAGGACGTACAAGAGAAGATTTTTATTTGATGAAGCTGGTTGTGGATAATGCTACACTTCATAACCATCTTGCAGCCTAGGCCAGAGGAGGGCCTTTAAAAACCCTTTGTGATATCTTTTCTATGTGTGTAAGTTATGTCTAGCCATTATGTCATCCAAATTTATGTAAATGGAATGGTGTAACTATTACTTCTGTTTACCGCAATAATTGATTTGATGCATTGAAATGTTTGGAAGTGTGTTGTTGCTGGTCGATCATAGCCCATGGTAAGTCTTTAGATGTGGGGATGTAAGCAGCACAGCCGCAGGTCCAGTAATATAACACCAGGAAAGCTTCTGCTCAACCAGTTTTTTTTCTGTTGAGGAGAACATGGCCTTTAAAACTTTCCAGTCAAACGATGTCCCTGAAGCATGTTTGCGTACCCTTGTATTCAGCAACGGTGTTTATCAAATTTCCCACTCACCATACCTAAGTATACACAAATGAATCAATTAATTAACATCTTAATCATCAAAACAAGTTGAAAACACTTAAATAATGCATTATATTTTGCAATTTTTTTTTTATACAGGCTTGAGAAAACACAACTATTCCTTAATCCTTTGCTCTTGAGTCTTCTTCAGTGTTCGTGGGCTTCTTCCTCATTAACGATGGGAGGACATAATGTTCAGAATTACCAGGCCCTCTGTCGGTAATGACCCTCCGCCCCCACTCCTTGTAAAAAAAGAAAGAAAAGGCTGTATGGACCCTGGCCTAATTGTAAAAGTACCTGGTGTGCCTCAGCATTGCTACAGTCAGGAATCTTTCCTGTTCTCATTGAGTTGGACAGCAGTAGTCGGCACTGACCACTTGTTGGTCAGTCTTTGCCTGGCATTATTTTTTTGTGTGCAGAAAAAAGGGAAGCAAAAAAAAAAGGGGGCGTGGTTAAGTAGTATGTATTTTGATTGTACTTGATGCATGAGAGATGGAAGGTCAGTAAACCTCATTAGTGCACTTTATTATCTGCAGCCTTTTGGTTTCACACTCCTCACCCTCTTCTTGCTGCACTCCTCTCTCTAGGATTTATTGTCCTGCAATTGGTTGCATGTATGCCTCCTAGATGTGTTTTTTATTTTCTATCACTATACACACAACGCTGATATTGTTGCTTGCACTCTCCTTTTTTTTTACTGAACACCTTCATGGCGTTCAATACTTTAAATGTCCAGGGTGTGGATAAGTTAAACAATGCAATGTGGTATTTCTCCTCTGGGTTTATTCTGCTTCTGCTACATTGTCAGCTCCCTGCCACATTCTGCATCTGCTCCCAGTAGAGGAGGTCTGGGCTAAGTGGGGTCCTCCTGATCAATGCCTCATTGCAACACAGCCATTCCATTGAAGTGATTGTCCGTGGGATGTGCAATAGGGTATAAAGGCACATGGAATTTTTTTGGCACTTGTAATTAATGAGCTGTCGATGCTGGAGATTCACGCAGTAAATACCCATGCTGTGTCGATAACTCACCAACACTCACTCGCCACTAAATTTGTATGTAGTTTGCATAACGTTACATGTTATATGCTTGCATGATGTTAATCTTGTGTTGGGATTCTTTTTTTATGATTTATTTTATATTTATATATTTAATCTATTATATAGTCAGTCAGCATCTGCACTGATTTACTACTCCTGTTCTGTTGCCTTCATATGCATTGCAATGAAGCTGTAATGTTCTGCTATGCAGTAAATATGAACGGGACTCTTTGTTGTCTTCTGATCAAGGCAAGCATGACAGGATAGACGCAACTATAAAAGGAGCTGCAACTTTGTGTCAAATCTTTATCAGCTATATGAAGATTTATCAACTACCGGTATTTACTTATGATGACATAAGTGTAAATAGTTATCAATGTTGTTAAAGGACATGATATTGACATTTTAATGTCAATGTCTTACTCCAATTATGCTTTCAGGGAATGTTCAAAGGAGTCAAGATGTAAAGGGGGCTATGCAAATCACATTGACTTGTTTTAATTACCATTCAGCGCGGCCTTGGCTTGAACAAACACTTGGTACTGATTAACACACATCCAATAGTTTTACCTCTAGCTCTTTTTAAGGTAGCAGACTAAGAATTGAATTGGCAGCCCTCCTTGCAAATGTTTATTAATGTTCTTATTGTTGTTGTTGTATCATGGCTTATTGCAACACATTGTTCGTCTTGTACCTTAATCCATGGTAACACAGACTGGACTGGCATTGTGGCTTTTGCCGTTGTTCCAGCCCACTGGTCTGGCACACTTTTGAGCAGCATGAAAGGCCCTTGTTCTATGGCCTTGCCGACCTGCTTGGAAACTCGCATACATATCACACCATGACTCAAAACTATTCACTTTCCATTGCGTTTCTTCATTGTAACCATTACTTACATTTTTAATGCAACCATATTGGCATGTATACAAAGGATTTCCTGATTTATATTGAAACTTACTGACTGACTTTGAATTCCGATGCAGGTGTCTTTAACGACCAGTTGGGTCTGGGTTGCTTCAATGATATGGCCGGTTTGCCAAGACCGCAGCCCAGGTTAATCTTTCGCATTGTCTTATGTTGAGCTGGAAACCAGCCATGATTTCCAGATTTTCTCTAATTCTCCACAAATCCACAGGTTTGGATACTGTGTTCACAAGCCACTGTGTATGCTCATTGCTCACTGACTTAGACTGGGGGATACTGTGTTTACCGGCCACTGTGTATGCTCACTGACTTAAAGACTGGGGCATGCAGTTAGAACTATGAGCGATTTGGCTGTGTTTTAGGCAGTGTAATAATTCTTGAGTTTTGACCGCAGAGTCATATTTCAACAAGTTGCGAGGGTAAGTGTTTGAGGAGGAACTTTAACTGAATGGAACGTATCTCAGTGATCAATTACGGATTCAAACCAGTTGTATGAATGTATGTAGAAGCCTCCAATAGTGCCAGAAAAATGCAGCTGTGTCTGTCTACATCTAGACATCGATGTCAACAATTAATCTTGTGTCTATTCAAACTGCCTGATGGCAGAGGAAATAGGAGATCAAACCAGCAATCTTTCAGGCGAGAGTTGAACACCCGAGCCATTACACTGTAAAAAACAGACATTCTCTCTGTATTAGATTCAAATGGCCATTATTCGTCCATCATATTCCATTAAAAAAAAGGGAGAGAATTGTCAACCTTTACTTCTAAGTGTATCGGTCCAGTTTCCTGAGAAAGTAAATCATTTGCAGGATCCGAACTCTCAGTGCAGGTGGATTAATAGTCTTTTGGCCAAAGGTGAGAATTGGATCCTAGCCAGTAGCCTTGTGTCTTGAATCGAAGGCCAAAAAGCATTGTTTACTGTGAAGCTATATGGTATTAAAAGGATAGTGATTGTTGACTTGAAAAAGCTGGCTTTTTTTGCCTACACCAAAGGTATAGGTTATTTTGCCCATACTGTTATTATATTTAAAACATAAATGTGTATTATTCTTTTGGCACAGGCATAACTAGCGAATGATATACATTACAAAATATATGTATACATTGATGTATATCTTGAATTCTTATCTCTTCTCTGAGAGGAACACAATGTTCTTTTTCCTCTATGGACGACTCTCCTTCCCTACCACCCTATTTTCAACCCTCATCCCTCTCCCGCTGCTTATTGTCCTCTCATTGTCTTAATCTTAATTTAGGTCGCTTTCTGCCTATGCTTTTATTTTTATTCTTTGGGGGGGGGGGGGGGGGGCTACCGTCAAGGCTGACTCGGGAACATTATGTACTATAGCCAGTGAGGAGGAGTGGCTTTGAGGGAGCTTTCAGGCAGTGTTGTAGCCAATCTACAAAGCCTGCTGAAAGCCCGCCCACATACATTGGACATATAGAATGTCAACACGGACGTTAAGCCCTCTGTAGGGTTTGTTTAGTCAACCAAAATGTGTTGCAATGTTTCTCCCTGGGTAGCTCTGTCCTTTACAAACAAGCGTGTATAGTGAGGGTAAAATATTTAGGCTCCATTTTTAGAAGATGTTGGCCACAGCAGCAGCCCGAATTATATGAATGAGAAACACTGCACTTTATAATTTAGCAGTAATTTAGCAGTTATTGTGTGAAACATTAAATATAATCATAATACCCGTTGTATAATCCCACCAAACTTATAGATGGATAAGACTTAGAGGGGGCTTCAGGATCTTTAATGACGCTGTGTTGTTGTACAAAACCAGTCTTTGTCTCATAGCACTCCAGACATTGAGTATCTGTGTTCCATGAGTTCCTGTTCTGCTGCTCGGCCTGATGCATGTGCACTGAATTCATGTCTGTGGTGAATCCACACGCACGCAGACACGCTTTAATGCGCCGAGCAAGTGGCTTTACCCATCACACGTTGTTATACCGCATGACTGCGTCCTTAGTTGTCCTACTCACTCGCTCTCTCGCGCTCTCTCTGGGATGGTGTTCCGATCCTCATTCCCGGCACTCCCCAAGGCTCTTTGATACCCTACTGACTCTGACTGCTGCTATTCTTCCCACTGTTCAGCTTCACTCAGCCCCAGACCCGGCGGGGGGCTGGGGCTATCTGTCCAGCTTTTTCTAGGTGTGTGCTGACTGGCTTTGACATGAATGCGTTAACCAAGGACAGTAGACCTCATGAGGACTGTATTTATCCAGACATTGTATTTTTTTGTATTTACTATTTTTTCCTATAATGCCTGCATTAATTGATTGCCGTCGTGATCGAACAACCCTTCATCAAACCTCATACAATTGTATATTATGTCATATTATCTTCCCTTTGTGTCTAAATGATGATGCAAATTAAAATGTAGCTTCCCTTTTTGAAAGAAAGATCACTGCGTCGGACCAGAAAGCGATAACCTATCGCTTCCATTACTTCGCCAATTGACTTCAATTAATTTTTTTCCCCTTCCCCGATCACGTTTCACCAGCTTCTGTCGATTCCTTGGGGGACAAATACATCTCCATGAATAAGTGGATGATTTGCTCTTTAACAAGGATGTCTTAACGTCAACTGGAGCGTATCCTGCTGGGGTTTAATGAGTCAGCCCCTCAGGTGACGTGGTGTGTTTTGATTCTGGGTCTAGCTCCAAGGCAGAGGCAGGCCTGTTTATTCATGCAGTGCTACAGACAAACCGGCTCTAATGTAAACCGAATGCAGTGAGATGGAGTCGTGTGTCACACCGCTATTGTGAGACTCGGATCCTGACGAGAGACCACCAATTTCTCCCATGGTTCATCATGGAATTGGAAGTGTAAATTATGTTTCATGTGCCTCACCCCATATAGGAAAGCCACAAAGTGATATGTGCATTATCGCTTCCTGTTGCTCATACCTGGGCCTCTTTGTTAGCTTGATTTAGGTGTGTTTGAGATAAGAGTCTTCCACATATTTGTTTTTCTGTTTTCCTTGTCGATGTGGAGCCATTGCATCACCTGATGTCATCAGGCAGGCGACGGCTATTCTGATAAGCACCTGGAGCTGGATTGATTTGGGTCAGTAGAGCTTCTCAGATAATCAGTAGTGGTTGTCTCTATTGGCATTTATTCATTCTTCAGTATGGTCTTCTCATCTTAACAAGGAGTAATCTGCTTTTTGTATGACACAAATCTCCAAATGTTGAAAGCAATGTTGTGGTTGTATGCGGTAGATCTGTTTATGGTATAGTTTCTTACTTTCGGAGTGTGTTTTTATGTGCGCGAGTCCGAGGGAGCTCTTCAGCTGAGCCAATGTGTGCTCCAGCAGCTGAGTAGATGTGTCAGCATAGGGGAGGATTACAGAGGCTAAGCAGGCTTTGGGACAAACTGCTTCTGCTCAAACCTCATTCTATTTCCTTGTTGTGGCACTATGCTAGAGATTGGAGCAGGCTCTATGATTGGATCCTCCCCGGCTCTTCGGTGCCGCTGCCGCTTCCTCCAAGCAGTTGAATCTTTTTTGTCAGTCTGGCTGAAGCCCATCCCCTACTTTTTACAAGCAGGTCCTACCATCTCTCCCCGCCCTTTACCCCGCCCCCCTACGTCCCCACCCCCGCCCACGTGGCAGCTGGAACTTCTTGCGATTGCATTCTCTCTCGGACTCTCTGTTTCAGTATTTCACTCTGGCTCTCTGTTCTCAGTCAGCTGTTCTGGAGGAGGAGGAAGCACTTCAGTCCACATTTCTTCTCGCTTCTGCTTCATGAGCTATGATTTATAGTTGGTGAAGTATTTTTAGCAACCGCTGCAATGCTATGGCCTTCTGAATGGTTTATTGCCCGATTTGTTGTACAAGTATATTTTCTTATAATTTCTCATAGCTTTTTACGTTCTCCACGTCCCCGCCCTGAAGAACCCATATACAAACAGTCCTAGTGTTTTACAGAGTGCATCACAGAATCGGCTACACTATTCCTTTCCACTGAGAGATTGGAACCACAGTGTAAAACACAGTGGTATCTTCAGGTGTCAGCCATTGCTGACACCTAAACAATGAAACAGTCTTATTCTTTGTTAGTCTGTCTGCTCTCATGCATCCCTTTCTGAGTGTGTTTGTCACCCTTTTATCATTTCTAGCAGTGGCTAATGGGCTTAGCGGTGACCTGGTGCATTCAGAGATACGATGGTAAACTGGTTTGAACGCGGTCAAGGCTTGCTTGCTGTGCAGTTGACAATTTTAGCCACTGCCAGTACCTCATCTTATCTCTGAACCTTGGCGAAAGATACTTGACCGTTGCAATGGTGACATCGCATTTATCAGCATACACCGTGACCTGGGCATGTGTGAGATACAAAGATGCAGGGTTATTTACTGCTTCTAAGGTAGGTTAGTCCCTTGAAGTAAATGGCAAGCGTGAGGGATGTAGGGCAGTCACATAGTTTGCCAGAAACTTTTCAGACAGACAGTCTCACACCCTGTGTGTGTGTGTGTGTGTGTGTGTGTGTGTGTGTGTGTGTGTGTGTGTGTGTGTGTGTGTGTGTGTGTGTGTGTGTGTGTGTGTGTGTGTGTGTGTGTGTGTGTGTGTGTGTGTGTGTGTGTGTGGCAAATCTCCATTGTAACTGGGACTGGCGGAAGCTTTGTGTTACTGGGCAAACATCCTGCCAGTGACCAGACAGCTGGGTGGTAGGATAACGTGTATAAAAAACCTGCAGGTGGATTAAGCTTCCTCGTCCGGTCGATTAAGTTGGGCCATCAGTTTGTATCGTGGGGTCCCGTGGATGCAGTACACTCATTTTGCTGCAGTACGGCAGGCTCCCAAGCCTGCAGGATATTCGATGCGATTTGACTGCATCCAGCAAACGGGGACTAAACTGTTTTTAGTTTGGTATGAGACAACGGCAAAGGGCTTTGTAATTTGATGCTTATATAATTATCTGGACTGCTGATAATTATGCTTTCTTTTTTTACTGCCCAAAGGGAGAATAATTTGGAATTGTTCTTGCAGTTGCTTTAATGAAGAATGAATTATTCTAAGTTTGCCGCTCCGTCATACTGGGATGGATTTTAGAAGATGAATTACCCTTACCCTTTGGTTTTGTCACAAATATATTTGTATAATGTTGTTTGGTCTTTTTCTAAATTATTTCTCATCTAGGCCGGTGCAAGGACGCATGAAGCCAGATGTATTGCATGAGCAAACATCCTTCTTGCTCCTCCTACTTCTGTAAATAATATGAGAGTGAACCAACTCATCATTGAAACACTTAAGTGTTTCACTGCATTTTAATCAGCCAACCTAGCTGTTAGTTATACCCAGTCGCCATCGCAGTTTGCTCCTAAACTCAACGAGTGCAATACAGCCTTCTGTCTGTATTTTAATCAATCAAAGGGTTGGATTGGGAAATATGCAGTCCACCTTTTGAGACCTTAGTTGATAAGATTAAATAGATCTTGGAATGCATTATTACCAGCACGCTCAGTAATGCAAATACCCTATGTAATATTTTAGGATGGCAAAATAATATTGCCTGAAAAGGGAAGGGAGAGGGAAGAGGAAGGGGGCTACTGCTAAAGTAGAACAGGATGGATGACTGACGAGGGAAGGAGTAGAGCAGATATCTGTAGATCTGCAGAGTCATGAGTCTTGCCTGAGGTTCTTCCTGAGCTCGGAGAGCTTCAATTCTTGGAGCTACCGTTTCGGACAACACTTTCTCTCGCTCATATTTCTGACCACACTTTCCCTAAGCCTCCTGAGTTTGGCCTCTTAAGCAGCCTCCAATGTATTTCTACTCAAGGGTGGTTCCGCCCCCAACCCTCAGTGTTGCATAAGAACCAGAAGTAGGTCAAACCCCGCCTCTCAAAGCGGACGTAGCACATGCACACTCGCACCATGGCCGTTTCTTTCCCCTTCCTCGTCTTTTCAAAACCTTTTCTCTTTCACCATTGAGACGATGATGGTGGGGGGGAAGGGAACACTGAACTTGCTTTGTCTATTCCACTGAAGAAGTTGAAAAGGAATGTTTTGTTTGGACATTCATTGATTGAACCAATATTGATGAAATTGTAAATAATGTGTGATTAGTGAGAATTGTCTTTATTGCATGGCTCGAATGAGTAAAATAAGCGCATGTTTAACGAGTTTGTGCAGGTACATGATGGTCAAGTAATTCATTTTGCCACTTGTTTTCGTAAAAATACTTTACATCCATTGGCTTTAATTAAATACATTTTATTTGCAATGGCTTAACATTGTCTTAATTCTATGCAGGCTGTTTTCGATTGATGGCCAAAAGAAAAGGCATTTTGTCGCTGCTTATAGCAAATTAAAGACGTCACTACAGTAAGCTTTCTGTTCTACCTCCATGGACTGTTATAGAATCAAGTGGGGAGCTACATAATCTTGATATACCACCCTGCAGAAATGAGTACCTTCCTACATTTTATTCAGCGTCCTACCTCTATTTTATTTAAAGGAATACATAGTGACGAAACATTTATGGGCAGAAGTATGTGATTTTCTGTAAATGAATCATGATTTATTTATTCATATCTATGCCACTGGCTACTTGCCGTTGGTAGTGGGTACATAATAGGGATGGGTCAGAATATTTGATTATTCGTTCCTGAGGGTCAAAATCGAACTTTTGGACCATGAACATATTTTCCCATTCAAATATAAAGTTTTTCACAAGCCATAACTTTGTTTACCTGGTAACGCCTGAGGGTTTGTCTTATACCTGGTACAATCATTACCTTTCCGTAAGGTTCTTATGCAACGGAAATGTTGTTCACTCCTCAAGTAAATAGTACGGACCTTAGTTACAACTTGGCAACGGGAGGTATTCTAGTCCGCTCAGCTATGAGCCAGAGAGCTAACATTATGCATTGTACATATTTATAATTTTAAATTCGTCCAAAGCCTTTATACAACAGATGCTCTAGGTCTATAGCATATAACCGCGTTGTCTGTTTACAGTTGAATTCATTTTTCACAATTTACCAGCTCTCGTTTTGAAGACCGAATCACCGTGCCATTCGTTTCAATGGGATTCGCGACAGTCTATACTTTCAACATAAAGTGTACATATTTATAATTTGAAATTCTACCCAGCATAGATACTATAGGGCAGAGGTCACTGAATGGCGGACTCCGGTCCGGATCCGGACCGAGTGAAGGATCTTTCTGGGCTGCGACACATTTAAAAAAAAAAAAAATAGAAATTAATAATAATATTGAAGGAGCGTTTTTTTCAACCGGCGCGGCTTTGTCGCAGCTTGTCCAGCTTCACGCTACTCAGCCAATCAAAGCGATTGTTTAGAGTGTGTGGAAAGAGAGGTGGGTAATTGTGGAAATGGCTAGCTAGAGAGAATCTTTAATGGTCCATGGAGAGAAAGAGAGAGGATCAGAGAGAGGATCGAAAGCAAGAGCTAGCAAGAGAAGAGATAACAGCATGTCGTGCTCAAAGATAAGAAAAGTAGACTCCGAAAATCGAGCTTTCAAGGATGAGTGGACAGAGCAATACGTCTTCATTCTTCCTGCTGCGAGTAGTAAACCAGTCTGCCACATATGTTCCGAGACCGTGGCGATCATAAAAAGTGGCAATGTGAAGCGCCACTACGAAACCAAGCACAAGTACATTGAGCAAACATACCCACTGAAGTCAGAGGTGAGGGCACGGAAAATAAACACTCAGATCCCAGTATGATCGGCCCACCAGAATACTCTCGCATTCATTAACGGCCCAGCAACGTGCAAACAAATGTTCACTAAAAGTAACATGGATTTTGGGTCCACATAAGCCATTAACTGACGGGGTCGTTGTTAAGGAGTACATGAATGCTGTTGCTGAAACATAACATGAGGGTAAACAAAAATATGAGTTGTGTTAAAAAATCAAGCAAGTCCCAATGTCTGCTCAAACATAAAATGAGACGGACAATATTAACAGAGGATGTACTGCCGCAGCTTGATGCAGCTATTCAGAGTGCACCATATCCTTAGCTGTTGATGAATCTACACAGATATCACTGATAAAGCCCAGCTTCTGATGTATGTTCGATTTTTCCACAAAAAGAAAGAATTCTGTGAGGACCGGTTCTTTAAGTGTAACATCAGTTGACTTGAGACACATACAAGAGGAGAGGACATATACAAGGCCATAAAGGAGATGTTGAGAAAGGGGGATAGATCTGAAACAAGTGGTCTCAATCACCACAGATGGAGCCCCTGCCATGGTAGGAAGAGAGAGAGGAGCTGTGGCACGGATGAAAGAGGACAACCCTGATCTCATAGCTTACCACTGCATCATCCATCAATCTGTTCTGTGCGCTTATCTGTCAGAAGAGTATATGAAGTGATGAGTACAATGATGAAACTCAACAACTGCCTCAGAGCATCCTCATCCCATCAACATCGCCTGCTGAGAGAATTCCTGAAAGAAGTTGATGCAAATGCCGACGACTTACTACTGCACAACAACGTAAGATGGCTCAGCAAAGCCAGGGTGCTGGGACGCTTTTGTCCTTTCGTAAAGAAATGGCCACTAATTAGTACAGCTCAAGAGTCAAGTGTTTCGTAAATTAAGCACATCAGCTGCATATCCCCCATATAGCCACATGGGAGCACGATCAAACACATAAGCTGCAATTACTATACATTGCCACAAGGGGAGCAGGACCAAACATACAAGGGGTAATAACTACTCCAGTCACAGATGGCAGCACCTTTAGACAGACGAGGAAGCCTGAGCCAATACGTCACATAGGTCACGCCTACTTGATACAAACGCAGAGCGGGAGCCAGAAGAGGGCAGAAACATGGAAGCCCCGTTGGCAGCCCCGTTGCTAATAGGTCAGCGGTATGTCGCTCCACGTGCGTGTTAAATACAATTCACTCCTTCTGCTTCATATTTACCATGCCGAAATACTTTAACAGAAGGAACCACAGTTTTTACTTTTTCTGCAAGATGAGAGCAAAATCGATATTGCAGGGGTTGACACTAAACAGTACCATTATGTGATCACACAATTCAACGAATAATCAGCCAAAGTCTGCATATTCATGCGGGGCCGCATTCTTTCAAATATGCCTCACTTTCACCGCCTAAATTGCTGATTTCCATGAAAAATATGTGGGGCAGCATGATTTCATAATCCCCGCATTTTTGTTGCAAAAAAAAAAATCACGTATATCTTAGCAGAAAGTTGAAAAATGTTGTGTTTACTTCACACAAGAGCAGCCATTTCCCCCTGTTGCCATGGGAACGTTATGAAGCGACGTAATTACGTGACGTGAAAAGCTGCATTTTCGTCATCGAAAAGCTGCATTTTTCGCAAGTTCCCGCATTTTCATCACATAAAATTGCATAAATATGCAGTATATTTCGCATATATATCGCATTTTTTAAGAAAACTTGCCGCATAATCAAGGATTTTTCTGGAGGGACTGTTTATTACACACGTAGAATAACTACATCTACCCCTGAATCATAGCGCAAGTTAGAAATTTGAATGGTTCGGACCTTTGCTGTGCGGAAATTTGAGTCACTGGACCTCTTTGAATTCTAATTTGGTACCCTTGCTATAGCGTTTACAATGTAACCGCCTTTTCTGATTAGATTATAATGCATTTTTCACAACAGACAATTTGACTTTTTTGCGTTTAAGATATTAAGTGATTTCTTTCCAATGATCCATGGATACCTTTGTGAATGTCGGCACACATCGAATAATCAATTATTTGTTCATACCACCCACTGATTATTCGACCATGAAGAATTTGAGTTTTTCACATCCCTAGTACATAAGCATCTGTTGTTAAATGACAAATCAAATCAACAAGAGGTGTTGGTAGGTCCGTAATATGCCATTTTTCTTTTTACAAATTAGTTGACCTTGACTGCTTTTAACTGATAATGAAACTATCGCAGACGGTTTCAAGTTTCTTAAAATCCGACGTAGGCTAGTTTTGATGATGTCACACAACCACTGTTTGGCCAAGGACAAGTCTCTTCCGGAAGAATGTAAAATGCAGAGGATGTCATCTGCTGTTAAAGTCACCTTGGCTTCCAGTTGACTGCAGATGCGTCAGATGAATACATCCTTCTTCTTGCGGTGAAAATGCATCCATTCTACATTACTAAATGTGTAATGTATTTTCGTGATTACTCACTTCCTTGGAGTCGTGTGGTCTGCATCTTGTGACATTCAATTGATTTATTTAAAAAAAGCAACGGCTTCAAGATTCAGTTCAGCATTTACATGTGCGCATTGCAATATGTGAAAGGTGCAGGTGAGTTTGTTTAAGTCTTTAAAAAAATAACGTATCAGACTTGGTGGTTCTGAAAGGTCATCCTCAATGAACTTTCCTAGCTTGGTCTTGAACAACCAGAAGCTTCAACTGCCATTCTTCGCAGATAAGCTACGTTAATCAACATAGGTCCTGGCTCCAAGTATAGCTCAGGATCATATCACCAGCCCCCCCCCCCCCTCCCCCCCCACCCACAGACCCATATAATCTGTATGCTTCTCTGGTTTCTGTAGGTGTCTTGTCGTTTTGACTAACCCTCATGTGGACATGTGGGTGAGTAACATGCCAACCAAACCAAAACGTGTTTTAACGACCAGTGTGGATATGACCAGTGTAAACCCAGTTCATTGGAAAATGCAATAGAAAAATGTGACACGTTAAACCAGTTTTTCCACAAAAAATAAATATTGTAATATGTTTAGAGTTTATCGAGTATACTATTTATGTCTCAATATTTTGAAATCTCCCGTAAATGCTTGATTTGACTTTTTGAGTGTACAATCAAACCAGTATGATGATTATAATAGTTCCTCCCAACATATGGTGGCAATGCAACATTCTTGTTTATATTGTGGAACCGTTTTAAAATGCAGAAAACTTACAACCAAGTTAAATTCAACGAAATTGTTAAATGAAGCTAGGCCTGCTGCCTACATACTGTAGTCACTTGCAAAAAGTGCACTTTTTGCGAATGATGTTTGTGCACAAGGTCAATTAAAAAACGGTAAAATTAAATGGCAAAGAGTGTGAACCATAAAAGGCACACTGTTTTAGCTGTAATTCGATTACTTGAGTTTTGGGCTGAGGTTTGTACGAAGGGTTAGCGTTTCACGACCCACAGCAATCTTGTGATGCCTTTTTAGTACAGTAGTTTTGGACCGCAAGATTAATCGTATCAAAGTCGGGAGACGATTTCCGTTTTGAGAAATCGCAGTTCGTTTGACCAATCAATGTACTGATCATTAGGGATGGGCATTCGATTTAGTTGTCTTAGTCGATCGTCAGGAGAATTAATCAATTAGTCGATTAATCGTTATTATTTTAAAAATTATATTCAAAATGAACTGAAAATACAAATGCAGCGTGTTTTCCTCATTGGGATCTTTATTATTAGATCAACAACTCAGTTAAACCAGATCCTTTGAATACTTATGCGCTACTCTGCTCTAAGCAACGGAGCATGCAGCTCGATGCCGGTGCTCATAAACATAACTAAAAATATACACAACCCTAGTTTCTTCCCAAAATAATAACAATAATAATATCAAAAAAACAATCATGTTATAACTTAACCAACCAGTCTACGGATTTTTGTTCAGAAAGATGAGCATGTTGACTGCATGACGGCATGCTCTGGGGTCAGACGCGACCGCAGCCTGGTGACAGTCAGTCCAGCCGCCGAAAACACCCGCTCTGACGCCTCGTGCCCACTACCTCCGTCCGTTGACTGATCCCCATTGACTTTGAATGGGGACAGACGCGCAATGCATTGTGGATCCGTTCGTTCCGTTGGAGCCGTCAAAAAGTTGAAAAATGTTCAACTTTTTCGGCAGCGACGGATCCGTCATCCAATCAGATCGCGTATGCAAATTTAAGCACTTTGACGTGACTCGGGCTCTGACGATACTGGAAAGCGGGAAAGCGGGTCATCTTGCAATGACAACGCAACAAGCAGGAAGAAGCGGGAAGAACCCGGCTTTGTTGTTGTTAGCGGGAAGCGATTTGATTGACTGACGGATGCTTCTGCAAAGACTACTCCCCCATCCGTCAGCCACGCCTTCACACGTCCTTTGACTGACGGTGCAGTGGGCATGAGGTGTGAGGGGACCGACGTTGCCATGATGCACAAATACCTCCGTGCTAACTTGGCAAGGCGGGGGAACAACTTTCCACAATTAGGGGTGTGACCGGGTACACCTGTACACGTGTAACCGGTTAGTAAATCATAACCGTAAGGAAAAATCAGTAAACGAAAACCGAAAAAATATAATAATAATTAAATCAAAAATAACACATACTATTTATTTAGCGATTAATAAAGCTACAAATGTTCCACTTGGACAACATTAAGGAGCTAATAAATGCACGCGATAAATGTTGGGTAACTGAACACCGGGCATTAGGCTACATCATGTAACGTGTAAGTTCATGGTTCCAGTGCTGGCCTTATTGTGCGTTCACACCAAATGCGACGGGGCGACAAGATCCCATACAAAGTGAACGTAGAGACACGTATCGGGCAAATTTTTCACGAGAGAAAACCGGCGACAAGTTCTGATTTGTCGCGCCACACTTTTGCCGTGCACAGGCGAGCGCGTTCACGAGAATTTGTTGCGCGAAAAATTTGCTCGAGTTCAAATATTTGAACTTTGACGTGAATTTCGCGTGTTGACAGCCGCTCAACAGCGTGGCCACTGAGTCACATGTGTAACGTAACAGCCAATCAGCGTTCAACCGTCAAACTCAGTGCAGTGCAGTCCGGGGTGAACTGCAGCATGGAGGAGAAAATGAATGTTGCTGTTTGCGACTCCCAGAGCTCTATATATAATATAATAGTATATAATATAATATTTGTATATATAATATCACGGCCAAAAGCTCTGTGCGCCTCCGGATGGCCGTAGTGCGGGGAGCTCTCGTAGGGATTGGGCTTCTCGGGGTTTGTTTACCGGCGTTGCTGTGTTTCCGGTCTTGTGTGTTCCAAAGGTTTATTAGGTAATAATAATAATAGATTTCAATTTATGTAGCGCCTTTCTCTCTGCAAATATACCTCTGCTCAGAAGGTGCTCAACACACCAACCTACACCGTAGCATAATAAAGCTGTCCGGAAAGCTCAACGCTCTCTCGGGACGCTGCTGTCCACCGCGGTCCTACGTAGCTCTACATGTCTACACATGAATCAATGCTTGTGTTCCTTTGTTGTGACGTCAAATAACAGGCACTTTGGCATCACACAAATGCAGTTATATGGAATGATCACAGGCTAGCAAAAACATAAAATTATGCTCTGGTTTCTCTAAATCAGGGGTCTCAAACTCAAATTACCTGGGGGCCACTGGAGGAAGAGCTTGGCTGAGGTTGGGCCACAAGTACTCAAGTATTTCTTAAAAAGGTGTTTAGTATAAAAAAAAAAAAACTTCCAATTTTCTCAATATTTATTATTAACAGTTCATCAACAGTTCAACATTCTCAAAGTGCATAAACAGAACATAAATAAATTCCTCTGAAATTTTTTTTTATTTATTTTTAATTTAACCTTTTAGAAAAAAACTGTTCCAACCTTCACAGTATTTATTATTACATAACAGTTCCTCAACCGACATTTATTATTATTATTATTAAATTTGTATTGCAATGTAAACGATCTCAAAGTGCATGAACAGTAATTATAAACATAAATTCCTCATAAATGTTACCTGACAGCTCGGTAACACGCTCTGCCACTGTGTTAGGTGACAAGCTGATGCTGGCAAACTGAGCTCTCTTTTCGGGGCAGACAATACTCGCAGCCTGCAACATACACTCCTTAATAAACTCGCCTTCTGCAAAAGGCTTTCCTGCCTTAGCGATCATTTCGCTCAGTGTAAAGCTGGCCTTTACTGCTTTATCAGCCTCGTCGGTTGGTTTCCTAAAGAGAGTTTGTTTTTAAACTTTGACGCGGCATTCGCGTAATGACAGCCAATCGGCGTTCAACAGAGTGACATGTATAACGTAACAGCCAATCAGCGGTCAACCGGCCAACTCAGTGCAGTGCAGTCCGGGGTGAACTGCAGCATGGAGGAGAAAGTGATTGTTGCCGTTTGCGACTCCCGGAGCTCTTTATATAATAGTATATAATATAATTGTATAATAATATCACGGCCTAAAGCTCTGTGCGCCTCCGGATGGCCGTAGCGCGGGGAGCTCTCGTAGGGATTGGGCTTCTCGGGGTTTGTTTACCGGCGTATGAATATACTGCGTCAGGTTCTTCGACGTCTCTCCCTCTTCCACAAAAGTAAAGACATGCAATGGTAGTTATCTCGGCCGGAATTTGGCAGCAATGGTGGAAAAAGTAACAGACCGGGGAACATAGAACCCTTTTTAAAAAAGGGTCCTATGTTCCCCGGTCACATACATATCGGGGAACATAGGACCCTTTTTTTGGGAGAAGCAGGGAACATAGGACCCTTTTTTTTAAAAAGGGTCCTATGTTCCCCAGTCTCATACAAAGAGGGGAACATAGGACTCGGGGAACATAGACACGCTCCCCTATAGACTACCGTAGGTTTATGAACTAAACGGCCAATTTGACCGGCCAATTTGACCGGTAAAATGATACCTTCCCGGTCACATGACCGGCACCAATTTCTTCTAGCAGAAACACTGGTGGTGCTCATTCTGTGTAGCCATTGAATTTGATGATTGCGAGAGAGGGTCAGGATTCCTGGACACTCTAAGTATAACCCAACAGTTTGTTTTTTTTGTACTGTTTGGCCTACTGCACGTGTCTTTTTGTATCTGGAGGGAAGCAGGGAACGGGGAAAGAGCCCAGATAGAGCTGAGAAGCTAAACGTCAAAAAGCAAGTCTCATGCCAGTAGCTTAAGAAATGATGTCAAAATTTGTTACTAGATGTTCCTGATAGTCATTTACTACATCCCATTTTGAACAAGTCGAAATATATAGAGTGTACGCGATACATTGCCCAGCCCTATTATGAGACATTTCAGGTGGAATGAGCCAGAACCCTACTGGAATCAGTGATCACACTAAAACTGCTCTGCCCACATACAATAGCAATGTAAGGCCACATCAGCACCACGCACGCGTACATCAGTATCATGCACTTCAGCACCTTTTGATCATAAATGAGCACCAGTCACTTGCATATCAGCAACTTGCACGCAAAGACACCATAGTGCAGTCAAACAACACTCTGCCCCGCTGCTTGAAACTCATTCCACATTTCCTTTTCACTTTGTGGCTTGTCCACACAGAAATGCATACAATTGACCCGAAAATGCAACGTTTATTATCTTAAAGGCCCACTATGCAACTTTTTTAGCCAAAATTACATTAAGTATGCAGGTTGAGAGTTATGCTGATGGTTCTGCATCCATTTCTGGGTCGATTGGTGGGTGTGTCATTTACCCATGTCGCCTCTACAGTGAAAAAGCGCATATGCAACTTGCTCTGTTCGGACCGACACAATCCGGATGTGACGCAGCGGAAGTATCCTCGAAAATGTAGTCGGATTGTAGTTTCGAAAATGCTTTACGGCACAGACACGCACCCAAACATGGCACCGGCTAGATATAAACAGACAGTTGCGAGGCAATTGTTGCATTCATCATGGATCAATCGACTGATAGGGGACCCAAGAGGCGACCGTCGGTGGAACAAAAGAAGAATGGACCAGAAAAGAGATCAGACACGAGTGAAAGGGGAACTATGCAACTTTTTTGGCTTGATTTACCTTAATATAACAGGCTAAGAGTCATGCGATGGTTCTATTATACATTTTTGTTCGATTGTTCGTTGTTTCGACTCACCCTTGCGCATCTTGGCGGAGAAAAGGAATATGTTTCTGCCGGCAACCCGCCGCCCACTCTCGCGGGAGTCTCGGGTCTCGCAAAGTAACGAATTGCTTTACGGCACAGACCCCCAAACACGGAACCGGCTCGATATAAACACAAGTCACTAAGGGATTGTTATATTCATCATAGATCAGCCGACTAAAAAGAGACAGAGAAACCCAATGTCGGTGGAACAGAAGAAGGGAAAAGGGAGACTGACCGGCAGAGAGGCCAGACACGAGTAAACGTTGGGCAAGCTTTTCAGGAATAGCGTGAACTGAAAGAAAAAGAAGACTGCAAATCAGACGCCGACTCGGCCGTGTTGCCTTTGAAATTGAAAGTACCCTTGGGTGGCCTTTGTCTTCGTGGTATTCTTGATGTTGATAGTCTCTGTACAAATGTGTTTGCTCAACCATTTTGTTGTGAGCCCTGTAAAAATTGTTTTCTCGACCGTTTTGTTGTGAGCCCTGTATGTTTCTAGCTTGCTTGGTTGCAACCATATAAACACCTTTGTTTCCATGGGTGTTTTGCTGTTCGTCTGTCTCGTCCCCCAGATACAGACTGAATCCCCGAATCCAGGTTCTTGTTTATTTAGATTATGTTGGCCAAACCTCTTACACTGATAGTTCTGTTCAACCTAAGATAAAACAATTATAATCTAGGATATAAATTCTCCCCGTCAACTATAAAAAAGGATGGATTTATGTTTATTGCAATACAAATACACCCTTTTAAAAATGTATAACCTTGCCTACACTTTATGAACATCTACTTCGGACATGGCTCCACGCATTCGCCGGCTTCTTTGAAAACAAATGCACATGGCTCGCGTAGAAGTGCATGGGGAAGGGTCGTCAACGAGTTGTTACGACAGTGTTGTGAAATATCTACTACGAAGCTGTAGGGGGCGCTGTGTAGAGAAATGTGCGTGCCAAAACCAAGAAAACAGCGAAGAAATGCCCGAAGTTGCATAGTGGGCCTTTAATTGCCCACTTGTTTATATTCATAATCAAGAGTCTTGAGCTGTATGACTGTTTACCATATATTGACCATACCAATTGAATATTGTTCTGTAGCCTACTGAACAAAATTCATTTGGTAAGGTCTGATGAGCCCCCTCTATTAGATGGTGAGTAGAAATATATAAATTTGGTTTCAAATTCAGTGTCACGGAAGCGACAGTTTCACAGGAGTGTGCCCGCTTGTAGTGCCGCTTGACAGGACGCTGCCCCTCCTCTCTGCCCACTTGCCTCTCCATTGAGAATGCATTAGCAGACGCGACAAACGCTTCCCGTTTAAAAAGCCCTTTATGGCACCTGAAGCAGAGTTCTGCACGGGTTTGGATACCCACTAGGTGTGTAACGGTACACTGAAGTCACGGTTCGGTTCAGACATCACGGTTCGGTACGAGTTCGGTACAATGAAGGGAAAAGAAAAAACAAAAATGCAGCAGATTCTTTTTTGTCTCAGGTTGTACCACCTAGTGTCATGCAGTCTCTCCCCTGAGCTAGCTGCAACAGCCTGAACTGTGTATTCTAAGATGTAAACAATAAGTACCCCACATCACCTCCAGACTCCATCTGTAACTTGTAAACAAAATAAGAACAGTTATAAAACTGAAAATTCTGCATGTCTTATTTATGAATCTGAATCTGCGCATTTCCACCGGAGGGTGCGGGTCGGTTCGGTGCGGCTTGGTGAAGTAGGGAAGGTGCGGTTCGGCGCAGCTCAGTTACGGCTCGCGTTTCCACTGCCGACAGTACCCTTATGGCGCATTTACACGTGAGGGTTGGTTCGGTGCGGCTTGGTAGAGAAGTGAAGGTGGCATTTTACAGATCCATTCAATGGTAGGTGTTTAGTATGGTCCTTCACCGTTGCTTCTTTACCTATAAAAATCTACAGTCAGTGTTAAATTACGCTGATTTACCTTTGAGCATTTCCTATTATAGGCTACTGTGTAAAACAGTGTTTAGAATTATTGTGAGTATCAAGAAAAGAAAGACCCACCGATGGGGAACACTTTTTACTTTTTCGCAGAATTCGGTGTAACAATGGCAAACTTTTGTGCGACATTTTCTTCAATAAACGAAGCTTTCGACGTTGTCCAGAAATACCTTGCAGATAATGTGTTTGTTTATTATCCCCCTGTCTCATGGAAGTGCGATTCTGTTGACCAATCAACGGCTTGCATGTGTAGCTCATACTTGCCGGCACCCTTTCAGGCGTCTCAGTTGTCCCTGAAGATCGCGGATCTAACATTAGTTCGGCATTACATTAATTAAATCAGACTCTAGTTTTATTTAATTTTATTCTGTGTATTCTCCGTGTAAATCCATGCACCGAACCGTGACGTCCGTGCCGATTTGGTTCAATACGAATACATGTATCGTTTCACCCCTAATACCCACGGGTACCGGTGTGGGTACCAGATCGACTCGGCTGCCACATCGACTCGGGGTCCTAGATGCGCAATAATGACGCACTTCCCGTAAACGCTGTCTTTTAAATGCAAATGCGCGTTTCATTCATTCATTCCCATGTTATTCCCAAGTATTAACGATCTCCTTTTGTTTTCTAATCTATGATTAATAATCGAATGTACAAAGATTGATCAGATAATATTTTGCATCGGTATCAATTTATAGCAATGCGGAATGTAATTCGCGCTACTGTCGGAACACGGGTCAGATGCGTTTTTAAGTTTTGCGGGTACGGGCGGGTGCGGGATTGCAAATTAAGACCCAAGGACTCTAACTGGCACTGGCACCTAGCCGCAGGTCGGAAGAACGAGTCAATAGTTTGCTTGCTTGTTCAAACGAGTGTAGCAGGTTGTGAAATTGTTCTCCTTCTCACAGACGTTTACGCTAGGGTTGCCGCGGTGTGGACATTTTCACACCAAGTAATACGCTTGTGTCAACACCGGTATTACCGGTATAAATGGTATCAACTTTGAAACTATAGGTCAACCGCCATCTTCTCCGTCAAATCTCCTCTCACACTCGGTGACAGCGGCTGGCAGCGCGCCAATTCTCGGCGTCTTATAACGTTCTATGTATAATAGTATAATAATTTTATATATCATAATATCACGGCCAAAAGCTCTGTGCGCCTCCGCATGGCCGTAGCGCGGGGAGCTCACGTAGGGATTGGCCGTTGCGGGGTTTGTTTACCGGCGTTGCTATGGTTACCGGTCTTGTAAGGAAGCGCGTCAATTCTGGGTGCGCCAATTCTCCCGCACAGAGCACTGTGGCCTATTCTACACATTTTTATTATCTTAAATATAATTATATTATTCATTTTTACTGAATTAGTTTTTTATTACTGAAAAAAAAACTTGGTGTTGCCGGTGTGCAACACCGAGTAATCGGTGTTGGCCTCAACACCGGTAACACCGGTAATACCGTATACCGCGGCAACCCTAGTTTACGCATGCTCTAACTTCTAGAACTCTCCCCCTCCATACATTAGCCACTAACAGTGGCCATTCCCTATCCTTCTCACAATCATTGGCTTGCTACAGATTCCGGTTTCATTGACGCCCCCCTTCAATGTTTAACGTGCAAAAATAAAAGATATTACATTTTTAGTGCCCCTTGTAAGGTTCCCCCTTTGATTGCATGCCAACATGAGGGTCCATCTGCTGTGTGCTTGAAAGTGTTGAATGGCTGCTCAAGAGGAACCACTGCAGTTGCTGAGAATCAAAGAGTTGTATTGCTATTCCTATATCCAGGAATGACCCATCTTCTGATGGGAATACAGGTGGGAATTTTACCTTTTTAATGGCCTAGCCATGGCCTGTAGGGTCTGTTCAATTTCCGAACTGCCTATTTCCTGTCTGAACTTCTCATGATGCGATAAAACGCAGCGGCCGTCCGAGTAGCTTGCTCCCAAGTGTTCCATCCTCTCTGTGGATTCACACGGTTCGTAACGAGTAGCCTTGTGTTCGCGACACAATCTCTGCCTTCACTACGAGATTCATGACAAGTGCAGGGTTTCCCACAGCACTTCTCACTGCACTTTACAGCTTAGGTGGCTGCCTAAGATACACAGTATTTATTTGATTGTGAATATTACACAAAAGTATAAAAAAAGCATTAGCATTAATGGTCCACCTGTCAAAGAGTGCACCACCCCCCCCCCCCCAATCTGACGGCAAACCACACCACCTTAACTAACACCTTTTCTGCAGGAAACCCTGCAGTGTGTCCTTCTCTTCTTCTTTGCTCTTCCGGTTCTCAATCACTTACTCTTCTCTATTCCGCGTCTTCTTAAATGAGGGTAAATAATCTAGTAACAATCTTTTCATTGTTCTTGTGGTTCAATGCATTCAAAGTTAAGATGATGGATAAATATTGCTATTAAATCATCAATTATCGATATTTATAAGGGCAGTGGATGTTAAAAAATAACGGGAATAAATAGCAGTTCAGTCTTCAAAACTTGGTATTTTTTCGATAGTACTAATATGTCTAAAGGACATTTGCTTTGTAAACCGTAACTTAATTTGATGGCTGGCCCAATGACTGCAGTAGCTAAATCTCATTTAAAGTGCTAAAAAGGTACAGGGGAGCCCACATAATGGGATTTCTAAAGCAGAGACTGAAGCCGGTCTGCACTGTCTCTCTACTAGTGGACTCTCCAGCACTCCAAATAAAGGTTGCGCGACAGGTAACCATAGCAACAAGTCAGTAACTTACAGCCAAACTGAAGTTAACATCTGCTGTTGTCCCTCCATTAAATTGAGATGCAATCAATTGTCTCATAAGACCAGAATTAACTTCTCTTCTTTTTTTTACCACACACCTTCAACTAGCCATTCATTTAATTTGTGTTTTTCTTCAGTTGGGAGACCAATTCTCTCTAGCACAAGCCCATTTCTCACTCCGCCTGTCCAAAATTACTGCCTGGACTCGATACCCCGTTGGCCTCTCATTGAAAATATACGAGGGCTGAGGATTCTTGTCTCTTGTCTCTTGCGGATCCACAGAGATATTGCTTATACTGGCAGCATACACTTCCATTGTTGCCTAAAAACACATAAAAGCAAGTCACAGAACAGCATAAAACCATTTTGTTTTTGGAAGGTCCGTCTGGGGTTTCTTGAAGATGTATGATATCTTGTATGATACCAGGCTAAATATTATATATTTTTTTGACTATCGTTTTGGTGTACAAGATCGCCTTTCCAAGATGATGTATATTTATAATGATACCAAATGGATGGTTTTCCTGTGCTTGTTGTCTTCCAGGTGCCCCAGTAATTATGTGTATAGTTCAGAGCAAAGCGTGCCCAGTCCAGCTCAGTCTGGTGGGGACACAGACCCTGAGGTCCACAAACGGACCATGGAGGGGGCCCTGGAGCAGGAGTCCACTCGGCACAAGGTTTGTCCTGTTCATTATACGGTGTATATATATCGTCATAAAAAACACTCTCACTTCTACACTGAAGTTTATTTTGTACACGGCGTCTCTCATCGTCTTCTGATCACAATCAATCAATTACACTTTCAGCCTAGAAGAGTTTGAGTTGACTTATCGCGCTTTTCCAACGATGGGTACCCTGTTCCACCGAAGTGCGATTCTGTCGACCAATTAACGGACGGTGTGTGTAGCTCGGAACTTGCCAGCAACGTTTTAGGCATCTCAGGACCCCAACGGAGGAGTACTGCAAGACGAGTACGGCTCAATACGGCTCAGTCCGGGTCACGCCCACTTTTGACAGTGGAAAGGCGATCCGTGCCGCATCTTTGCGAACTGAACCGACCTGCACCCTCCGGTGGAACTGCGCCATTGCTTCGCCGGCAGTCCGGCGTTGTACTCCCGGAGCTGAACTGCCGCCGAAGCTGGCAGGTCCGGCGGGGGTAGGTCTCGGCGGCAGTCCGGCAGCTCCAGCGCGGGGAGCTCGGCGGCAAGTCCAGCAGCTCAGCTCCCGGAGTACAATCCCTTTCTCCTCCATGTCGCGGTTCATGGACTTCAGAGAGTCAAGGCCAAAAGTACCTTTCCCCCAATTCCTCTCAACCATGGCCGAGATATCCCCCACTACGAGTCTTTACTTGTTGTTGAAGTGCCAGAGACATCAGACGCAGTCTTTATGATTCATATCATCCGAGGCGCATATAGCTTTTGATCGTGATATTAGATATAATATTATATAAATACCATTATTTTTATTATATTATATGATATAGATATAGAGCTCCAGGAGTCCGCACACGGCAACAACTCAAATACTATGTTTACTTGTTGGGAAAACACCATAATATGTCTCCTTTAACAATCCCACAAACAGTGCTCAGTCATTATGGCTGATCGGAGCTGTAGAGGGTAGGCTATCAGTGTTTCCCCTTGCCAGAGATCTTAAGGATCACAAGGGAAAAGACAGATAGGGATATCTGTGTAAAAAGTTATGATTGCGTCACTGCTGGATGTGTGTTAAATACATCTAATCCACTTTTCTAGAGCTGCCCAAAGATTGTGGAACAGTCTCACTTTTTCACCTGGTTGCCTGCCTTAACCAAGTCTTTAATGGCTAGTCTTGAAGAATTATACCACCCAAACCTCTACTAAAGTTTCACGGTCACATCCTTACATACTAGCACATAACCAAAATGTCATTGGAATCTCTGATTACTTTAAGGGTTAGGGTTAGCCAGGTCTCTGCCATCTTCTCATTTTAGCACCATCACGTGTTCCCTAACCATTTCCTCTTAAATGTATTGGTAAATGAACATGTTTCATGCACAGCATCGAAATATGCCATGACCGATGTGCTTTCTGAATTTTGAGTTGACTCTTATTACTTGTTGAGGCTTCTGCCTGTTTGACGCTTTCATAGTAAAGCATGTGTAGGTAGTACTGAATTGGGCAACTTTATACTGTAGTTTAGTCTGTTGACGTTGACTGTCCTCCAGAACGGTATCTACTGGCTTATGTTGTGTTTGTGTATTATTTTTTTGTCTGCCTCAGTGTTATGGAAAGGCGTGTGTATCGGGAGTGAGTGAGCGAGTTGTACAGTAAATGTGTGTTTGTATGGAAGAAGAAGGGCCATTGTTTGATGTCCTGTGCCCAGCCACCCCACCAAACATGCCTGTCAGTCTGTCAGTGCCCTGCTAACACGCTCTTTATCTCTTCCAATACCGAGTCCAAAAAAGTTTATCTCACAACCTGAGATGGAAACTCATCCCCCGATTTTGTTTCTGTCCCTTGAGCTCAATGTAGGCTTGGCTTGATTATTTTATACCAACAGGATTTTCTAGTTGAGACAAGGTATATGATTATTGATCGAACTTAGAAATTGAAAACCAAAATCAAATGAATATCTCGAGCGAAAAGCAGTCGAAACACCTTGTTGCTTTAACCTGCTTGACAATAAGTCGAAGTCTGTGTGAAACTTGTTTTTCAAAATGCTAAGCAGGTATCCTGTGTGTGTGTGTGTGTGTGTGTGTGTGTGTGTGTGTGTGTGTGTGTGTGTGTGTGTGTGTGTGTGTGTGTGTGTGTGTGTGTGTGTGTGTGTGTGTGTGTGTGTGTGTGTGTGTGTGTGTGTGTTTCCCAGATTGAGGAAGAGTCGTTGCACACGCTTACGTCATATGATGTGGGACTGAAGACGGAGAGAGCAGAATCACTAAAGCAACCGCCAGCAGAAAACATACACAACAGTGAACTGGTTAGCGTCCAAAAAATATCCACAGCATAAAATTTCCCTTGCCCCGAGGGCTTTTCTTGTCACTCTACCTGTTTAGTACAAACAAGGTCATAGCGCTGATAACCAGTTTGTATGTAAGGCACTAATTTCTTTCAGAACCATCTCTGGCCAATCAGTAAGTCCTCTGAGATGTAGGCAACATATTTGACTATACTAATCAACAGTACAAACAATATGTGATGGTCCATTCCAAGTGATGCATTTGTTTTGTTGCGTATGTTTTAGTTTGTGGGCTTTCTCTGTGGTTAGGAGTAAGCCAGTGCTTGCAGAGCCGCATCAATTCATCCTACTGTCTTTCTCTTCCCTTAAGACTCTGACCCCAGATGAGGCGTCTTCAGCGGCAGATATCCCACCAGACCATCAAACCGACTTTATACCGGGTTCTCCTGAAACCAGAAAAGACACAGAGCCCCAGACATACTCGGATCCACACTCTGAAGGCCAGGACCACGACCGGGCAGCCCAGGCTCTACAGTCCCCCACTCCCTCTACCTCCTCCACGCTGGTCACCCCAGACCAGCTGCCACCTCCAGCCCAGGACCAGGCTACCACAGACAATACTCCACCCCGAGCCCTCCTCCCCGAGCCGACGGAGGGTTCCGGCGATGCCCCCGCGCCGCAGCCCACCTTGGAGGCTGTCCCATCGGCTGACCCCTCCGGGGAACAGTCCCCACGCGACATCCAAGACGCGCCTACCTCAGGGAGCGTCGGCTCCTTGCACACAGGGTAAGAAGGACCCCACTCCTGCCAACGCAGGACCTCCATGTCTAGCTCCATGGAGGATTTGACAATCACTGCAGACGGTAATTTCTGACAAGTTTGCAATGTAGGGTCTATCATGGTAGTCTCTCAACCAGTTCCATTGGTATAAACTACATACTTATTGTGAAATGCATCATGTGGAATGGGTTAACCCACTGCAGCTGTCAAGTGCCAAATTACGCACATCATTGGAGTATGCTTTTCGATGTGTGCTGAACTTTTACGCAGTGTCTTCCAAGTCGTTATCCTCATGGAATTCCGCCACAATTGGATGTGGTGGAAGTTGGTCTTTGCACAGTCGCTAACCTAGATTCATTCAGGATCCAACCTTCAAAAAGAGTGGCCTCATGGCTTCCTCACTGTCCGATTCCTCGAGCAAAAACACCTGCTTCCGAGAAGACTGTTTACTCTTCATTTGAGCTGAACCACAACAGCCTTTCCCTTTCCCTCCCCTCAGTTGAAGAAGCTGTGTTAAACAGCATATCCTTTCTTTCCCCTCAGTGCAGTGTGGGTTGCCAGTGACGGAGACGAACCCCCAGTAGAGAGCTTTGTCTCTGCTGAGCACTATGCTGAGCTCTCTGACTCGCAATGTGGAGTCAAACTGGCAACCTGTGCAAACCCTACTTTTGGCAGCCCTCTCCCCAGGTGAGTTAAGAATCCAGAAGGCCAATCAGAATACCAAGCAAGGTAATCGTAGAAACGCCCCCTCGCCCAATCACTGCTCACGGCTAAGTGCATCCGCTGTTCGCTGGCCTTGCTCTCCTCCTACGCCTCCTCCACTCTCTTTCACTGCTGTTTCCTGGGTAAAGCCAACAAAGGCTAACTGGTAGCTGAAAAGGGATGACATATCCCCTGTTGGAATACATCTCCACATCCACGTCATTCTCGACACCCACTGGTGAATGCTGGCACGTTCACCAGTGGGTGTCGGAGGAGCAACGTGGGTGGTAGAGATGCACTTGCACAGTTGTGTTGTGTACCTTGCTCATTGTTTTAGTGAGGCCTACTTCTGTTGTCTACCCTACCATGCTCACTGTCCACTTTCCACCTCTCCCTCTCCTACCTCCACCCCTTTGTCTCTATGCTATAGTGAGGATGTTAATGAAGCGGAGAGCCAGTGGTCCGAGCAGCAGGTCCAGGAGGTGGAGGTCCAACAGTTAAAGGTGTCTCTGAGCCCAATAGAGCGGCAGGAGGAGGATCTCCAGGTGCTGAGGGACAGGGACCTGCAGGGAAATGCTACCGCTCCCCACCAAGAAGAGGTCAGTCATTCACAGCCATGTGAAGCATGTGCTTTGGGTCTGCCAGTGTAATGCGGGATACAATGGCAAGGTGTCCCCATCACCATCAAGAGAAGGCACTATATGGTAAACCTTGTCGTGACCATGGTTTGGTGTCTTCAATGTCCTGTTCCTTATGACAAAAGACCCCCCCCCCCCCCCCGTTCAAAAAGGGTGTTCAAAACAGCCAGGCCGCTTTTGAAAGGGAAGGAAACTTTTTTTACCAGTTCAACTTTTGTTAGAGCTTTTTATAGGGGTGTTAGATATTTTCTGTTATCTTAGCCTTGTCAGGGCCCCAGACCGCGACCAAATGGTCATATTTTGCTGTGCAAAAAAAAGCACATCATCCACTGTTGACGGTTTTAGTTGACTCCTCCACTCGTGAATAACATATCCAGCACCGGAGAAGTCTCGCTCGCAATCACAAAACCCGCGTCCGACCCGCAGCCGTGTCCGACACAGTACATCATTTTTCACCCGTTTCATCCAAATTGTGCGGGTCACCCGTCATGTATCCGCGGGTACCCTAACCCGGTCAGGACTTCATGTGCCATAAAGGGCTTTTCACACTGGAGGCATTTGTCGCGCCTGTTAATATATTAGCAGGCGCGAGCGGGCAAAGAGGAGGCGCAGCGTGCTCGTCGAACGCATGCGCGCACACGTGGAAACAGTTGGTATAGATGAGAATCACAATAAAATGTGATACTGAATTTGAAACCGCACATTGTAATTTCTGCATCTATTATCAAAATATTTATTAGTAATACAGTGAAATAAATTAGAAAATCACATTGGCATTTTGATTTATGTTGTGTGCCCCTAAAATGTCTGGTTGTGGCCCTAACAATTTCAGTTAGGGGCCGTAGTGCTTCTAGTGAAAAAAGTTAGACTGGAGCCCTGCTTGTACCTTTTGCAGTGCTTGAATATTTGCCGTCTCAGATGAGAGGTGCTATATAAACTCAAGGTTATTAAGGTTGATGTGTGTCATCAAAGCTACGACCATGTCACAGAATGTGTGCACGGGCAGAGCAAGAGATGCTGGCTCTAGCTAGCCAGAATAAATGGCACTCCTGACCAAAGGCGTGGATCATAAATGTTTTAACCGCACAGTCACGTGAGTGTATGGATTTATTTTCCTGTTTTTGTTGGTCTAGTCCGGAAAGTATTTCCTGGATTTAATTGTGAGCCTTCGCTCTGTGTGGCAACTAAGTCAGCCAGTGAGTGGCTGGCTGCCTAGCCCACTGGCATTCTGCATGCTGAATGGCCGTGGCTGTGCTTTTATATGTGTAGATGTATTTGGGTTGGTGGCTTCGTAGACCTTCTCCTGGGACACCCCTAGGTTTATGTAATCCCTCAAAGAATTATTCACAGTGCAATGTATCTCCCTGCACTACCAATGCCAAAGGCCCTTCACACTCATCCTAGGTAGAATCTACTTAGGTTCCCATCCCACTATGTACTACTCTCTTACTCTATTTAGCCAAAACATATTTAATAAGTAGTTTTTTGTGCCTGTTGATGACAGAGAGGCGAGTTGTTATGCACATAATACGAGAGTATTATAATTCATAGCTCACTGAAGCCAGGAGGACGATAAAATGCATCCCATGTAATAGTGAGTGGAACATTTGTTCATGTGCTAACTGAGAATCATCCTGATCTTAGAAGGCTGTGTTCTGCTGCGTCCTCCTGAAACAACTGCTGATTTCATGGGGGTCATATGCTGCTTGTTGTTGCTTTCAGGCGGGGGATGCCGATATCTCCAAAGAGACGGACTCCTCGGTGCCGAGCAAAGAGGATATCCCAACCTTTGATGAGTGGAAGAAACAAGTCATGGAGGTGGAGAAAGAGAAGAGTAAGAGACACGACGCACGCATGCATGCATGTATGCTAGCACACACACATGCACACATTCATGTGTTTGTGTTTTTGAATGTGATGAATATATGAGAAACTGTTTTTGTTGAGAGGAAAATGTATGTTTTGTTATCACAAAGAAACTTTTAGTTAGTCTGGACTCTTATTTGCGCTTGAAAAATAGTCTATACCTCTCTCTTCAGGCCATGTGTCATACTCACTTGAGCGTGAGTGTATTGGTGTTGCGCAACCTCTTACTCAATGTGCTCTGCTCCTATGTCAGTTTCCACTGGGGCCATGGGCCCTGTCCTACTGGATTCCAGTTTCCATTGTGTTAGCGTGCCCTGTCCTAAAGCATTGAATTAAAAAAAACACATGTATCCTATGTGAGTGGAAGCTCTACATGGAATTGATAGGCTAGGCATGTGTTCAGTGTTACCCACAAAAAATGGTTAAGTGGAGGGGGAAATGCTTTGAGAAAGGGGAAATTAAAGATGTCAGGTCGTACCTTAAAATAGTCTCATCATTGTCAGTCGATTCACATTGTTTACGTAAAAAAATCTTGCGCTCAAATGTATAATCATGTTCATTATATTAACCCAAATTAAGCAGGTTATTTCGACCGCTAACAACACAGGGAAGACTTCCACTTTTGACTTAAATGGTGGCGCTAAGATCACATAGGCAGGTGATAGATCTTGCCCACAGCACATTCTAATAGGCCCCCATCAATTGGGGTAACCCTGGTGTTCACTTCATGCCTTTGATGACACTGGTCAACCAAACATCTAAACAGACGTTATGGTAAAACTTTTCCAACACCTTTCATCTATATGAATAGCTTTTTGGGTTGGTTTACAACCCAAGTTAATAATAATCAATTACATTATTCAGGTATGAACTTATTTTGAGTAAGATTGGAGTATACGCATCATTTTCTATTAATTCCTGACCGTTATTATCATGATCATATGGTTCACATAGATCAAGGAGACGCGCGTGCGCTCTTTGATGTCCTTCTACTCAATGAGCCCCATGACTTGACCCTTTGCATTCAGGAACCCTCTTTGTTCTACTGGCTTTAGTCGCTCTGTTCCTGCCTTTTAGGTCAGTCTCTTCATACCTCAACCAACGGTAGCCCCCACCCTGTGAAAAAGGTCAAGAAGAATTTCAAGAACAACTACGCTTCTGTGGAGTGCGGTGCCAAGATACTGTCTGCTAACATTGAGGCCAAGGTGAAACATCTATTCCAAGAAACCCACTGCTCAAGCAGGGGCTTCAATGTCACCAGTGCGCCGACATTGCTTTCATGCATTTCATTCTACTACAGATAAGGAATTCTCCAATATGCATAACATATTTATTGGAGAATTTGTATTTGAAGGCCAGTTATAAATACATGTAAGCCATGTGGAAGTACAGACACGCACTCAAAGTGAATTGCTCATACAAGGGGTTTTGACCCCTATGACCGGGTGATATTATTCAATGAATATAATGATAATACAACTTTATTTATATAGCACCTTTCAAAACAAAGTTACAAAGTGCTTAACAATAGGAACACATAATCCAAGACAATTATTGCAAGATTACAAGATGCACTACATTATATACACTATATTATATAATCAAAAAATAATAATAATAATAAAATAAGATAAAATAATTTGAATAGTAAACGAAATGCCATCAGTTGGGAAAAGCCATAAGATAAAAGGGAGTCTCAAGAACAGATTCATAGAGGATACTGAGTTTGCCCGCTTGAGATCTCCAGGCAGGAAGTTTCCCCAACTTAGGCGCCCAAACAGCAAAGGCCCGGTCACCTTTATTGAGAAGACCAGACTTTGGAACCATTAGACGGGACCTGCTGGAGGATCTCAAGCAGCCTTCAGGCTCATGTGGAGTTAGCAGATCACAGATCACAGGCAGGAGCATAACCATTCAAGGCTTTAAACACAAGCTATAAAATCTTAAAAATCTATTCAAAAAACGTCTGAATATTGAGTTACCAAATATTATGTATATTATGTCAACGGTAAGCTCATGATACTATGCTCTTTTTTATTACAGAGCACCTCTGCTATCCTCATGGAGAATATGGACCTGTACATGTTAAATCCATGCAGTAACAAAATATGGTAAAGGCCAAAAAGAAAAAATATTTGGCTGCAACTATGCATCATCTTTTTTTTTCATAATCAAGTCAGTTCGTTTTATTTTATTTGAAGCATGTATTTATACCGTAATGTATCACATTTGGAACTTCCATTAGAAATGTAAGATGCAATGCATATTCTGTGAAGTACTTGATGGATGATTGCGTTCTCCATCCACTAACTCTATCCCCGGGCCTCCAGGTTTGTAATTGAGCTCTGTGAGCCCATCCAAGTGAAGCAGCTCGACATCGCCAACTTTGAGCTTTTCTCGTCCACACCCAGAGACTTCCTGGTCTCAATCAGCGACAGGTACACTCACAACCGGGACACTTGAGCACATGTTGAAGAAACATGTTCTGTTTACGTACACGAGTGCTTAACTCTTTGACTCCGTTTTCCATGTTCAGGTACCCCACTAACAAATGGGTGAAGTTGGGAACGTTCCACGCACGGGACGAGCGCACCGTTCAGAGCTTCCCATTGGACGAACAGCTCTATGCAAAATATGTGAAGGTGCTGCTCTTGTTCATTTTTGTTAACTGTCTGATCAGTACATTAATGCAATCTGTGTTGTCAGATTTCGATGCAAATAGATGGGATCCGTGCAAACAGGTGGGAACAGGTTTGCAAGAGATGAAGGCAACAACATTCAAAACCACCCACTGAGGTGGCGCATGCTATTCTCAATCTAGATTGGCAAGAGATAGCTTGCCGTCTCATGATGGGTTTCAAATTGAGATGCAATCAAAATATAAAAAAGGTTATAGAATCTAGACATTTGTCTCATAAACAGAGCTGTTGAGTTGTTACAATTACGTTGTTACTTCACGGTTGTTAATGACGGTCTTCCTGATGTCTGGGAGCCCTAAACCTAATCCATTTAATGACATTTAGTATCTCTAAAATGGGCCTCAAACCAACACTGACCTTTTCCCTGTTGAATTAAGTTAGCCGTGTGATCAGACTGTGAATAACCTCTTGTGTAATGCATTAAGTTATATACAGTAAGCGTTATACAGTAAGATAGGCACTGCAGCCTAACTGTGTAAATCTGATGTCTTTGTGCAACTCTTGTTCTTCCCTTTGTCCTTGTTAATGTCCTTCCCTCTGTTGCCCTCCTTTTAAACCTTGACAACAGCTTATTTGAGTTTGCTGCTTGTAGATGTACTAGCTTAATCCTCCTGCGTTTGTCAGCAGTGCATTGCCTTATGAAATGAAAAAACACTTAATGCTGTGAGCTAAATGCTGACTTTCTTGGAGCATGACATACAAATCTAATGACTTTTGTCTCTTTTTCTTTCTGTCCTCTTCTCGCATCAGATGTTCATCAAGTACATAAAGGTTAGAACCTTTCTCTCTGTCAGGGCTCACAAAGCGCTTTTACTTTGATACGGTGTAATGAGTATTTTGGTGGCGGAGCACAATACTGATCTGTAATGCATGAGGAAGGCATTAAGCCGATGGGACACACACAAGCACTGCCATTGATTTGGGTAACCCTGTGTATTTTGTTACTTTATTGAGTGGGAATACAATTAAATACGTGCCTGTTTGTTTCCATGGGGATGATTGGAGTTAAATAAACCAAACCAATGCTTGTGGGTTTCTTGCTTTAATGTGGATGACTTGTTTGTTGACAATGTGTTGCCTGAATATCCCTCCCTTACAGGTGGAACTCCTGTCCCACTTTGGATCTGAACATTTTTGTCCCCTCAGCCTCATTAGGTGAGACGTCTTGAAGAGCTCTTGAACCGGTTTTATCCAGGCTTCCAATATATTCCATTTCAGGTCCTCAGAGGGCTACTACACTCTGGGTCAGTTTCCCACAACACGGGTGCAATGGGGTCTGTGAAGCTGGTGGGCCTCAGGACATTCTCAACTGAACTGTTTCATTAATGGAACTATTGTGTAGAGGTTATCATTGAGAAAACTATCACTTTCCACTCTAATTATTTAATTATTTGTTTGTAATACCACCAGGCACATCAATTAAGATCGACATTTAGTGTGGGATCCAAGATTCTTATCAACCACAGTTGCCTAGCCTAATTATTTTAATGTAAAGGAAACATTGTGAAAAAATCATCAATCGTCATCAATGACTTCAAACTCTTTCTCTGTGTTGATCAACCGCTAACCCTTTTAATTCAGTAAAAGACTTGAACTTCGGTATTTAATGCATGTATAAATGTGTTAAGTTATGCAAGTTTGTTTGTCTTTGTTTTCATAGGGTATTTGGCACCAGTATGGTTGAAGAATATGAAGAAATAGCAGATTCTCAGTATCCCTCAGAGAGACTTGAGTACCTGGAGGAGGACTATGGTATAACACAAACTATTGACATTATGTCAGTTCCTTTTATTTATTTACCATATGCAATTTTTCCATATTCATTTACAACCAAGTTACTGATATTACAATAAAGATCATTCTTTCGGCAAAGCCTATTGAGAAGGGTTGCATAATATTTATTCTTAGAACACGAAAGTGTTTTGCTGCCAATGCATTCAGAACTGACTGGTGTGCAAATTAGAATTGATTGAACTAGCCCCAACTTGCTTCACAAAACACAACGTTTGTGTGTTCAAAGTTCTGTCAAAGTCATCATTAACTGTGTTTGTGTGTGCGTGTTCTTCTCAGACTACCCTCCAGGTTTCCAGCCCACTGAGGACAAGGCTGCAAAAAACCTCCTCGGCTCTGCTACCAGTACGTGTGTGTGTGTGTGTGTGTGTGTGTGTGTGTGTGTGTGTGTGTGTGTGTGTGTGTGTGTGTGTGTGTGTGTGTGTGTGTGTGTGTGTGTGTGTGTGTGTGTGTGTGTGTGTGTGTGTGTGTGTGTGCGTGTGCAGCGTGTGTGTGAATGCAGTATGTGAAATACACTTTCAGAGGCTGATCACGCAGAGCAAGTAAAGCACACTAAACCAACCATTGTTTTCCTCTGGCACTTAGCTTCTTCTTCGCTTTGTGTTTTCGTGGTGTTTTTTGTTAACCACACTGTACGGGCACTCTGAATAGTTCTCACAAAGCACTATGGTATGCTGTTTTCAGAGCGTCCGTGTCTGTTGTGACACTGTTCTGTGTGATTGGTCCCCAACTCAAAACAATCACTGGATTATTTATAAGAATTTGTTTAGTTCATATTCAAATTTCTTCAGATAGACGGTTTGGGAGTCTGCATGTATCGTATGATTTCTTTATTTTTGGTACTCTGGTTGGGGATGTCCGTGTTTGCACGGGCACACACCAGTGCACACACAAGCACACCGTGGCCCTTTTGTCCACTGATTTAGTTTGAAGGGGGATTCTAAGGGAAAGCAGAAGTTGAAACATGCACACACATGCACTCATGTTATTAAACATGTTGAGACCCAACGGAGGGCTTTAGAAACATCATGTGTCCATTGAAGAGTGTTTGAGCCCCTTATAGACAAAAGATTGGAGCAGAGTAGGCAAAGAGCCGGATGGTCGAGTGCTTGTGGCTGAGATCCTTGTGATTAAGCCTCCAGTTGCTGCCTGGCGGATGTTAAAGCCAGGCAGAGACATTGAGCCTGTTAAATAAACTCAAGTCTGCTATCTTCATTTTCAGATGCCATCCTTAATATGGTCAACAACATAGCCGCCAATGTGCTGGGGGCCAAACCAGAGCTTGCCGATGGGACACACCTAGAAGGTAACTGAACCCATCTCCATCTCCTCACTCAAGGCCGCGGGGGGCCCGGGTCAAGGGCCCCGAGGAAGCCTCCGTCTACCAGAAGGCCTGCGCAAATGCACAAAGTTTTGGGGATATTTGTAAAGTTCTAGGTTGTGTGATTCATACCGGCCTGTGGGGCTACATGCTAGGCCAGCTTATGCACGATGGAAGCGGCGATGCCTTTCTATAGCAGGGGAGGTGGTTTGTTCTTCTGCTGTGCTAACCCTCCTTGTTCCTCCTTGTATTAACCATTCCTGATTACGTGTAAGAGCCTGGAGGAGGCTTTCATATTTCCCTATGAAAAATGTATCAGTGCATTTGAGTAGCCTACCAGCAAAGTGTTTCATACCACCTCAGGTATGTAGCCTGCAGTTGTGTGTGTATAAAGAGGACACATGAATGGTCAAAGGACTGCATTGATATGTTATGGAACATGCACTACTCCAGGCTCACTAGCACATATAATAATACACTCTACAGCTGAGAAACACACTTTTTTGCAGATGGGACTTAGTCATTTTCAACAAACAACTCTCATTAAGGCTCTGCAAATAAGGGCCTACTGTTGACTGCATCTCAATCAGACTCATTGGTTTTGTAAAAGGTTAGATAATTAATAAAGTTTGCATATAATCTTGTGTTCAGTGGATGTACAAGAACATGTGGACTTGAGTGAACTTTAATCATAACAATTGAGATCCTCACCTTATTGCGCCTCATGCTGGAACAAAAGGGGACAATTTTTATCTCATCTGTAGTTATTATTAGATTGCCTTATATAAACACATTCATCTACTGTTTTTTGATGAAAAGTTTATTGGGTGATGAATTTATTTTTTTATACTATAAAGATGAGGACACAACCTATGTAATGCTTTGCCCTGTTCTCTTTACTGTTAAATGTTGTTGGACAGTCTCTTTCAGTTCTGCCTCCTGATTGGTGGACACTTGGTGGACACCGCCCATTTCTCACACTGACGTCATTCCTCCTTCGAACCACACTTGTTTGAATTAACTCAAACAAATACTGCTTTGACTCGTCCGTCCACCCTCTAATTTCAGTCTCAATCTGCATTGTATACATTAAAGTATGTGTTAAACTGTGTGGGCAGAGTCAACCAGGTGTTTACTTTGCCTGTGGCACTGCGTCAGCACGGTTTGCACAAAACCATGGTTCTCTCTGTTCCCTCTCAGTGGGGCGCAGTCCTACCGTGGGACGCGGGGAGCAATCTACACTCCATTCACAACGCACCCTTTCCATCACTGCATTCAGGGGCGTGTTTAAGATATATAAGCAATTTTTTTGTTCGAGAGTAAGGTACCAACTAATAGGTGTACCCAAGCGCTTAAAAATACACATGCAGTGGCTGAGCAAGGAATACCAGCGCCCTCTTATACACTATTATATCTGCAAGAAGGCCAGGGCCAGTGGGAAACTGGAAGACAAAGTCAGCAACCCTGCTATGCTACTACTGTGTTTATTTGGTTAATACAAATAATTACAAGCCATTATTCTATATGATATAGTTATGATGTAATTCTGTATCATATGGGCTATGTCTGTTCCCATCTAATAGTTGCTAACATTCCTTCAAAGGAGATACTCGTGTGAGATTTTGGTGAACAAATGTGTTCATCAAAATGATTAGCTAACGTGTTTACCATCAGTCCTCCCGCCTCACTCAGGAATAATTTTTGTCACGGTTTTTGTATTAGGGCTGACTCAAGTAAATATAATAATTTATAATATTCAAGCTTTGTGTATACTTTTAACAACAAGATTACCTGGAATGGCAAATCAAGAGAATGCTGCAAACCAAGTCCAGATCTGGTCCCCGCTCCTATAGCTGGAACAAACCTATTGGAATGCAGTTGCATTATTGTCGATAATAACAGGGATTTAAACAGGAAATGTGTTTTGAAAGTAACTGGTACGTCATGTGATGCATAGTTTGGTTTATATTTTTCCGTTATTGCACACCTTTGCTCTTACAACATACATTTCCTTTCCATCATAAATAATTTTATTTATATTTGAAGGATTCAGAATTTTGATTGTGTGTGTGTCCGTCTCTCAGACAATGACACGGAAGAGGCGGGCTATGTAAAGGATGAAAGCCCGGAGATCCTGCTCACAGCAACGCCAACGATAAGCGGTTCCGCAACGTGAGTCTGTCTGTATGAAGTAGAGATTTGGTTACTACTACTTAATCTATTTTCTGCAGATGGCTGTGACCGCATCAATGACAAACTAAGGATGAGTTTATTCATTGCAAGTCTTGGTCTTATTCATCTCAGATTGAATACTCTGATATAAAGAAAATAAATTTGCATGTGGCCAATATCAGATTCCAGTGTGAACTGGTCACATTCTTAAATGACCGGCACTTGCAGAATATCAATAACAAAGACGTCATAAGCAACAAGCACGGAAGTGAACATGGACACTGTGTGGACATCTTTCCCTGGTGGATGTTCTCTTCATCAACTGATCATTTTTCCTTTTCATTCTCATTGTGATTTCTATGCTTGAATTCCTTTTAGATTGTTCCCCCAAAATAAAATCTGGCCCGAATATGAAAGTTGCCCAAATGAGAATTGAACAGATTAGATTCCATGGGATTTCTGGTGATCATAGTGTTCATAATATAATGAGCTAACAATGAGCTAATTTAGCTATCACTGTGAAGGAGGTATTCATTTTATGCTTTTCACTAGATTGGAGACGGCAGAGGTGGAGATGGGACCCACTGCATCCCAGCCGAACTCTGACCTTCCCACTGAGCTTCCCACTCCTACCCCCTCCTCTCCAGAACCCCTGGAGTTCATGCAGATCGTCACCCTGGTGGAGGTGGATGAGGAGGAGGAGCAGGAGGAAAAGCAGTCCACAGTCACCCTGATGGAGAAGGAAGAGGGCGAGGAGGAGGAAGAGGAGGAGCAGGAGCAGGAAGAGAGGATGAGACGGGAAGGAGAGAAGGAGAATATGAAGGAAGAAGAAAGGCGGAGATGGAGGGAGAGTCAAATGTACTGCCCCCTCTCCCATTCCTTCTCCTTCTCTTTTTCCTGCATGGCCTCCTTGCCAGAGCTTCTGCACGGCTGGTGCTCGGCCAGGTTGGCCCGCAGCCTGCAGCGCAACTCCCGCCGCAGGCAGTTAAACGCCCAGCAGGCCCAACAGGCCCGCGAGGAGACACACGCCCCCCCCAAAACAGAAGGTCCTCCCGTGGTGCTGACCCCCGTCGGCGCCTCCCCCTCTCCTGCCTTGACCCAGGAAATCCTACCCCTGACAGAAAGTGTGGTTCCTGAGCCCCATCCTTCGCAACAGACCATCGACCAGGAATCGCCTCCTGCCAATCATGCCATCAGCGCGCACACACATCCTGAAACACACATCCCCGTGCCCTCACTTGCCCCAGGGCCCCAGATAGTGTTGGAGCCCAGCCGGACTGCCACCATCCCCCCCCACAGCTTCTCCCAGGCCACATTGAGCAGGCCCAACCAGGAGGAGGGTGGCGACGATGTTCCCGCCCTGGAGTTTACCCCCCTTCCCAGCCTCTACCAGGTGTTGGTGATGGATACCCAGGTAGCCAGTAGTGTCACCTTCACCCCCACCCCAAGCCTCACCCTGCAGCCCACCTCCTCCGAGACGGCCGCTCAACAAGACTACTCCATTCTCCCTGTCCAGGACCAGTCCGTACCGCCTCTCCTCTCCGCCTCCCATCCAATAGACACCATCCCACCTCCAACGGAGCTGCCCCCCGCCCAGCCCATAGAAGCCCACACGGACCCGGCAAGGCAAGGTTCGGACGGCGGGGAGCTTCTGAAGCCCGAATCCCATTACGCCTCTGGGGAGAAGGTGGACCCTTCCACGGCCCAGGCAACAGAGCACCAGCGGGGGGAGGAATCGGTGGACGAGCTCCTCCTCAGCTCCAACGGGAACATCCAGCGGTCAGCCACGGAATACTACGCAGAGCTGCACGGGGACTACGGGGCCGGGAGTGGGAACGGGAACGGGGCTATGCTGAACGGGGCCACGGTGCACGGTTCCAGCCAGAAGGAGAGTGTCTTCATGAGGCTCAACAACAGGATCAAGGCCCTGGAGATGAACATGAGCCTGTCCAGCAGATACCTTGAGGAGCTCAGCCAGAGGTGAGGAGGAGCCCCACACAGACCATAGGACAACTAGATCATTAGATTATTGACTTGCACTTAGACAGAACAAAGATGATAAACATCAAACAAAATATACGCAATTATTCCAAAACGAAAATGTTGAGATCAAGTAATGGAAGCTTTGTAGATGGCACTGTTTATATGATATGCTTCTACAATAATATGTTAACGTCAAATCAGGGTCCGTGGGATATTTAATAGTCTTGTCTGTCCAGGTACCGGAAACAGATGGAAGAGATGCAGAGAGCCTTTAACAAAACCATCATAAAGCTGGAAAACACCTCTCGTATCGCTGAGGAGCAGGTCAGCGACAACCTACATCACAGTGGGCATCATAGTTGGCATCACAGTCGTACTAGTATTCATTGTAGTAGTCGAAAATTCGAAAATAGAAACACATTGTCAAAAAAACGCAAGAGCATTAAATGTTGTATGCGTGTTTCACAATACTACAAATTAGCTGCTCCGTAGTGTATAAGGCACACCTTATTATGCATATTTGCCCACTACCCAAATACTAGCATGTTCCGCCCAATGCTGTTGTGAACCGTAACCAAATGGTTTTAATGATGCAATATTCCTTGTGGCCGTGCAGTGTTGCCGGTCAACTGATGGTTGAGTGAGCATCTATGAATAATTGGAGCTGATGCCGATTCAAGCTTGTGTAAAACTCTGAACTCTTTGACGGATTTTGAAAGCAAGGCATCTTTTATTTTGCAACCATTTTAGATGCAGAGGAAGTTTTGTTCATGGACTGAGAACATATTTTGGAAAACTGTCTTCCTTGTTTTTTAGTCTGTTATGAAATGATGCCAATGTTATTTCATTGCTAGGTTATCTTATACTTGCAAATCTTAGGTAAATGAGCATATGGGCTTTACATCGTGACGGAACTTCATGTTTTCTCATTCTAATCACTGAAAACGACACATTTATTTTTTAGACTTTGTGTTTGCAAAATCTACCCATAAGCCAACCCATAAAACAAGACAGCAATTGTTATGGCTGCAAGCTGTGGCTTTATTTTGTAGTAAGGGTCGGCTTAGCTCAGGAGGTAGAGCAGTTGTCTTGTAACCGAAAGGTTGCTAGTTCGATCCCCAGCTCCTCCTAGCTGATTGTTGATGTGTCCCTGAGCAAGACACATAACCCTAACTGCTCCTGACGAGCTGGCTGTCGCCTTGCATGGTTGACTCTGCCGTCGGTGTGTCAATGTGTTAAATAACTGATGTAAGATGTAAGCTTTGGATAAAAGCGTCTGTTAAATGCCCTAAATGTAGTAGAAGTAGTCAATGGACTAGCGGCTCTGCTCACTATCACAGGTAGCACTATGTTTTCCATATTCGTATGTATGAATGAGAAGTAATTGGTAGTTACTGAAGTTAATGTGAGCAAGATCGTATTTCGAATTCTAAACCCTCACACAAACAATAAGATGCAAACCTGTTGAATGCACTGTGAATGCTGATTGCAATCTGGTTTTAAACTTTTTTTAAAAAACTTTTCTATGTTGTGCTCTTTAGGACCAGAAGCAGACGGACTCCATCCAGGTTCTGCAGAACCAGCTGGAGAACGTCACCAAGCTGATGCTCAACCTCACGTCTACGGTCAGCCAGCTCCAGAGAGAGGTAGGCCCACCATACACCACTGCTTCTGATGCTGCTCAAAGATTTAAGGGCCAAGAGGCATCAATAGCCATCCGTTGCAACTAGCGATCCGCTAGTTGATGACCTCTGAGTTAAGAGGCTATTTGCCGGATATGTCAAGAGGCTTTTGTGTTTGATTTTTTTCTCTCTTGCAGGTGTCGGACCGCCAGTGCTATCTGGTAGTGTCCTTGGTCCTCTGTCTCTCCCTGGGCCTGCTGCTCTGTCTGCAGTGCTGCCGTAATTCCCCTGCCCACACGAACCAAATCAATTCCCCTGTTCTGCCCAAGAGCAACCACTACCCCAGCCCCAAGAGGTCAGCTCCAATTTACATTTAGTCATTGGGCAGACAAATTCAAACATTTACTTAAAGTACATGTACGTGCATTCACACGTTCACACACTTTCACAAGCATGCACCAAAAGCCTATGATTTAATTCAACTATACATTAAGCATTAGTAATTTTGTTTCTACTGTCCTCCCTGTGTTTGTGTTAGATGTTTTTCGTCATATGATGATATGAGTCTTATGCGAAGAGTGACCTGTCCTCTTGTTCGCTCCAAGTCCTTTCAGCTGTCGTCTTCAGATGGTAGGAACTCCTCTTCCACATGCACACGCATACACATACACACATACACTTCTAAGATGTAATTTGAGTCACACACTTCCCACGCATATCACATGAGATTCTAGTTTCTTGTGTCCTCTTCACTTGCCCTGTTACTAGTATTAGTTAACATCTCCCTCCATCTACATTCTCTTGACTACCCTCTCTGTCTTTCCTTGTGATGGCCGTGTCCACCTATCTGATCCCCTACGGAAGACAGTGTGGAGTGTGAAATGGGAGCCACACTTTTCCCAAAGGGAGCGGCCGGCACATTTCCTGATTTAATAAAGCCTTTCACAGAACCTGAAACTCCATATCCCTTTCCCTCTCCTCAGAGCCCCCTCCACTTTGTGTCTGTGACTGTGTGGGTCTTGCTTTGAGAGAGTCATTGCCAGCTTGTGTCAATGTGCAGGAGTATAATAATAGATGCAATGCTTTGGGCTGGCTCATGGTCGATATTTGCAAGTAGTAATGATAGGCTGAAAAGAACGACACACGTCGCAGAAGCGACTTCTGCCGTTTTAGTTTGAACATCAACAATAAACCTTATTTTTATGGAATTATATGCATTTCTAAGCGTTCGGTTCATCTTTTGTGTATGTTATACATCTCTACGTATCTTCAAACCAAGCCACTACTTGCAAGGTCATTTCATGCTTGTTACATGTATGTGTTCCTGTTTGCCATTCCATCATTAACCGAGGCCCTCTCTCCCCTGTTCAGTAGGTCCAGATGACTTGTACATTGTAGAACCTCTAAGGTTTTCTCCAGAGAAAAAGGTACAGTGTTCACCCTAAACCGCTACTGTGGGGCCTTTGGCGGCCATGTTGAGTGTTTGTCTTGGTGTCAGTCGGGAGTAGAGACAAATTAGTCAGTAGGTTTCACTTGGTCTCCCTCCTTCCTGTCTCTCTGCACCTTGGCCAGTATCCTTGTTATTATTCTTGTAACCTTAAACCCAGGAGCAGTGCCATGACGTCACGAAAAAGGATAGTGACCTGTTTTTGCGAAAGACAGTGTTCATGTTCACGTCAGAAACGTTCCACTTTCTGAACATAATAGTGTTGTCGTTATTGTCCATTGTGCTCTCCCCCCAGCATCACCACCCAAAGTAGGACTGTCAATAATATCAGTAATAACTACTAGTGCTTGGCTTGACTGTGGATTGATTTGGCCTTGATGATTCACAATCTTGAGTCATTAGTTTTATCCATAATATATATTTCCCCCATAGAAAAAGCGGTGTAAGACGAAGCCATCGGAGAAGGTTGAGGCGCTGATGATGCCATGCCCCTCGAGCCCCATGGCGAATGGTGGTCCCAAATGCAACGGCTTCCATCGCTGCCTGTCTGCCCCTCCTCCTCCTCTTCCTGCCCTCCTGCCCCCACCTCCTCCTCAGTCACCCCCTAATCCCCTCCCTCAGTACTCCCGTGTCCCCGTGGAGGATGTGACGTTGACGCTCGCTTTCAGGCCATCGTCTGTGGAGACTGGCGGCGGCGGAAGCAGCAGCAGCAGCAGCAGCAGCAGCTCTAGCTCCTCCACCCACTCGGAAGAGTCTTACACCAGCCGCCTCCCCCCGCCCTCCCTCAGCTTCTCCTCCTTGTCGCCGGGTATGTACATCGAGGCCCTGCCCTTCCCGCTGCACCGGGACCCCACAGCCAAGCCCCGCCAGGTGAAGCGCTCGGTGAAGCAGCGAAAGTCGCGGCAGTCTGAGCTGCAGTTCCCCTCCGTGCCAGAGGGGGTGGTCGGCTCTCTACCCAGCCTGCAAAAATTGATCAAGGGAAACAAGGATATCAGCGTGGGGTCAGTGTCACTGGGCATGTCTGAATAACATTTGGAGAGACACACGCACATCAGAGTGATCATGGTTTTGTGAGTCCCCTGAGCCACACATGGCACTGCTAGCTGACTACCGGTTTCCAGGATAAGCCTGGCGCCTTGTCGTCTCTGTAAAAAGTCTACAGCAGCCATGTGCGTTGAGGAACTAGACTGTCTGGTATTAACTGAGCATCATACACTCCGTAAGCTACTTTAAACACACACAAACACACACCCCTGTCAGAGACCTCTGAGGTGGTCACGTGCCTTTTTATAAGTTCGAGAGCTTTTAGTGGTGGAAACATGAAATTGAGAGTTTGTCTTTTGTCTTTCCGTACCAGGTTATATTTTGTTAAGTTTTCTTTTTTGGGGAGGCATTAACCGAGACACTTAAGATTTTGGTGTGGGGGCATGAAACATGAATAGTCCAACCCATTGAAATGTGAGTGAGCTGTCCCCAATAAGGATAGCACATTGTTTTTTTATTGTTCTTTCCTCCTGCCTTTGACAGCCCAACGCTGGATCAAACGAATTGCATCGTTGGGGAAATGAGAACAGATGCTCCGTCTGATGAAATGTGATTCATCAGTGGAACCCAGCAGAACTGTTCCCAGTCCCTCCGTCTTTCACTTCCATTTTTTCTTTTATATAATATATCTTTCCAGTCTTTTTTCATATGGGACCAGTTTTGACCATTCACAATCATCAGGCCCTATCCCTTTCTATATTTACTTTTCTGTCTTTCTTATTTATTATCTTTCTTGTCAACTCCAAGCCCAACTTTTCGTAGCTGAATGACGAAATGTGCTCAGTGTGTGGATGATCAGTGATGCGGTTGCGTTATTTTGTCCAGGTTAATGTTTAACTTACGTTTAGCTCAGGCTATAAAATCAACTGAAGCAGTCTCAGAAACCTAACCACTCTACCATGAAAAACTTCTTTCACGCCTTTTGGGGCTGGGCCCCAATTCAATACTTTCCCAATTTTCATACATGCTTACATAAATGGCAACGGCCTAATGAGATATTTACTGTAATGGTTGACGTGGTACGTATAGCTGGTGAGGCAGGTCCAACTGGGTAAAGCATAGAGGGGGAATCTCTTTGTAAATCCGATCCTTGTGTCCTTGTGTTGTGACACGCAGCCGAGTCGCGCCACATATCGACACAAGGATCGGTTTGTTTGAATGGAAGCAGGCATCCAAATGGGGTGAGGACACATACAGAGACCACATGAGCTATGACCTCGTGTTCTGAGGTTTACACACTTTTCTTTCAGACAAGCGCTCCTGGTACACGGTGAAGGACGCCGATAGACTTGTATTTAACTATTTATTTATTTAAATGCCTTATCTTCACAGAATCTTCCACACAATGTAGTCAACCCTGCCTCAGTGTCTTGGGAGACTGGGGGGCGGGGTGGGGGACTGGACACACACAGGTTTCCTGGGAAAAATGCAATATTACACTCAACAGTACTAGTGCTCACTAATGGGCAATAAGCAAAGCACCTTTTTTTTAAGTAGATGTATTAATATATTGTATCTTTCTGGGAAATGGCTCAATGGTCTTTGAGCTCTGAATCCACAGTACTCCCTGAGGGAAACTCCCTAGTTTCCCTTAACCAGTTATCTACCAATGTCACATGCCCTGAACAGGTTTACATAAAGGACATAATTCTAGCTTTATTTATTGTCTGGCTCCTCACAGAAGCTTGTGGGTATGAGTGAGACTGCTCCTCTTGATTGTGTCATGGGCGCTTTGGAAGTAACATGAAGAAAGGCAAATCCACCGAAATTTAAGATGCTTTTGTGTGTCTTGCTCTCGCTTTCATTCTCGGTTTCTTACCACCTATGCTGAAGCACAGGCGGACCCCCTGGTAATCCTTGAGACGTGAAACCGCTCCAACATTATAAAGAATCTATAACTCCACAGATTGACTGAGGAATCACTGAATGGGCATTCCCTACAATGTTTCTATGAATGAGAAATAAGCACCTATTTGTGTTTTCTGAATGGCTACCGATCTCGTTGGGCCTGGAGTTTTGACTATTTGAGATGTAGGCTGCAGGGCTCATCTTCCCCACCTCTTTTAAATTGACCTCTCAAGATTGTTGTCCTGCATCCACCTCTCTGCTCCATCGCACATGTCTTTCACTGCCCTTATTTTTTGCTCTTTTGATTAAACCAAGTTCCTGTAGAGGGATTGAAAATTTGATCCTGGCTAATTGTTCCATACACGTATGCATCTACTACATTATTGCTTGCTTTACTTTTTAGCTGTCTTCTCTCCCTCATCTTCTTCACTCATGTAGTGTATGTGTCTGCCCTCCCCTAATAAACATGCCCTTGGTTTTGGAAGAATTAGGATACGAATCATGTTAACGTTTTTACTTAAGGGATCTAATTGAGAATTGGGTATGGATCGGAACACAATGTTTAAATGGGACTATTTCAGATCCACATACCCAGCAGGTTATGGCTTTTATTTTAATTTCTCTTTGTTGGGATTGTGTAATCACTTTTGATTGACTGATAGTATTGACCTGTATGCATGTGAGAGTGTCTCGCTGTTGCTCTCCTGTTTGCCCATGTCTGTGAGTCATGAGAGAGAGTCATTGTGTTGATTTTGTTGATCCCATTAAACGCTGAATATAGAGCGATGGATCCCGGTAATCCAAGGATTTCTGTGTGCACTTTGTATAACTCCTTATGCCTTTTTTTGTTTTAATGTCACCATTTTATTTTTCTATTCAACCTCGTATTGTCAAATGTGATGATCTTTTAAAGCTGCAGTTTTTTTTTCTTGTTACCCCTCACCCTCTCTCTCTCTCTCTCTCTCTCTCTCTCTCTCTCTCTCTCTCTCTCTCTCTCTCTCTCTCTCTCTCTCTCTCTCTCTCTCTCTCTCTCTCTCTCTCTCTCTCTCTCTCTCTCTCTCTCTCTCTCTCTCTCTCTCTCTCTATCTGTGAAGATTTGCACAGTAGGAGTGAGAGTAACTACAACAAACTGTAGTGCCATTAGAAACTGTGAATTTTCTTAAATAAAAACGTTTTTGTTGTCTTTGACTTGCACTGCTTTCAGTGTTTCGACATGTAAGACTGCTGGGAAGGTACAATGGTAAACAAATACAACCTTGGATCAAGTACATATTTGGAAACAAAGTTAACACCCAGTTAACATCATACCTGTTACCAGGAAGACGTGCATAATTTATCATTGAGCTATCTGTTAATAACTGAATTTAGCCGAGGCAGAGACACAATATGATCAGTACAATTTGATACATTTTTCAACATGATGGGGGAATTTCAACATCCCTTCCATGGGTCTGATACACCATGCTTTAGGCCAAATATTTAATTAATTCTGAGTAAAGGGTTTAAAAGTTTAAACCTTGTTGGTCCGGTCATCATATTATACGAGTAACTCAAAGCATAAAGGCTGGGCTGCACCAACATGGATTAAATTAATCCTGGTTTAGGGTTAGTAAATCTAGGTTTAAAATGGTTTATAGGCCTAATTAATCAGATGCGTTGCACATCTTAGTTTTAACTCTGGATTAGTTAACCTAGTTTAAACAAGGATTTAAAATAGGATGTTTGTGTTCAGTGTCTGCCATGAGATTCCGGCGAAATGTGAACAAATTACACAATACAATCCACAAATGTATTGGTCTTTCTATTTTTCTAGCCTACATCGTGAAAAAACAACGGGAGAGGGCTCGTGAATATATTTACAAGCTCACTTTTTCATAAAGTTAACCGTTATTTTACCTTAACTGTTACAGTTGACACTAAAACACTTTCGACATTTGAAAAGATGTTGCTTTCGGAATTGATGGACTTTGGGGTTATAATTGAGGATAAGAGAACTGACAGTGTTACGCTGGACAAGAAGGAGGAGACCTGGGTCATGTTAGCGGAGCGCAGACGAGGGGACAAGACGCCTGCTGGAAAAACTTAAAGGCAAAGGCAAAAAAGGACACGGCAGAAGAGAGGAGGGGGATGTTTAAAACTGGCGGAGGACCACCACCAATGATTACGGACCCTCTATCAAAGAAAATCATTGATATGATCCCGCAGCAGATTTCCCCCCTCCCTAACCCATAAAACGATGACGGCGCAGTAGAGAGGAATACAGCGAGAGAAACTGAAAGTAAGTAACGTTAACTAGCAACCATAGCTAGTTACCTACATTTTATAATCGTTTTATAATATTATTAATAAAGTTAGCAGGTTACAATAATGTGTCACCCCTCTGTCCGACGCCATTAATCGCAGCAATGAAATAGTCCATATAACGTTAAAAAAAAACAACGTTAAAATAGTAACGTTTGTCTCTTTTGTCTCAGCTGTGGGTATCCTTCCATTAATTTGTTTAATGTCTTCGGTGTTTTTGTTTGTTTAGCTGAGACTTGCATTGTGCTGGACCTGATAGAGCCAGTGGAGACGGATGATGGAAACCTGAAAGCAGAAGCAGCATCACCAGTGAATGCCCCTGCTGAAAAGCGCTCTAAGCTTGGCTATCACCCGGAACTTCTTAGATTGGAGACAGAAAGATGCATGAATGTATTATAGCTAAACTATGACGCTGTTTAGCTATAACATATAGCTTTAGCTTTATGTGCTTAACATGTAGCTCACCAATTAACAAGATATCTACACTCAATTCATGCGTTCATTAGTCACAGATTATCATTCAATAGACTAGTTGAATGATAATCAACTAGTCTATAAATTAAACTTCTCCCTGGCATAATGTAGCCTATAACAAGCACTATGTAGAAAAATATAAACGATAATCGGAAAGTCAATATTTGGACAGATGTGTTCAAGTGCGGCTCATGTTGGCGTCGAATAGCTTGTGTAGACTAAAAATAAGTAAATGGCGCCATCTTCTGGCGGAATTGTATGTTTATTCATTACTGAATATTATTCATGTCCACTGGGTGGCAGTGCTTGGATCACTGTGTTCTACATCTCTCAACGTCCTGTTTACGTTCTGATCGATCAAACATGGCGGACGAGGTGGACGTTGACATCGAAGGAGATGAGTTTGATGCCAGTGTTTGGTAAGTTTGAGTTGAATTTATTTGTGAAATCCATATGGACGTAGTAGCTTCGTCCTTCGTCCTTTCATGACACTTTTCACGGCGGTCGTGTCTAGCGTTATTTAATATTATCTTGTTTTTCAGTCTAGCTGCCATCCCCAGATGCTAGATAGCTTAGAATGTGAACATGTTTAGTCTCTGGCCTCCGCTTCCCTGCCTTACCACAAGTTTGGTGTCGCAAAATACATCTATGTTTGCTTGTCTCTAAATCTCAGTGACCTGGATGAAAACCGGCTTCTCCAGGACCAGTTCGTGCAGTCTGCATGGAAGACCAAAACTGGGATATCGGTATGCTATGGTTAATTATCACATACTTTTGTGATAGAATCAAATACTGTGGTGTGGAATTGTGTACCATTTTGCCTGGCTCTCTTTACATCTTTAATTTTCTCTCCTTAAGCCGTGGAAGCTTGACAGTTCCATCAGTGTGGAGAATCGAGAACTGATCGAGAACATGCTGTTGGAGGAACAGTATCCTCCTGCTGAATTCACAATTTATAAAATCATGTTACCGTTAGATTTCCGACATTTCAGAGAAAGTTTAATCACTTATTAATCACTTAAGTCCTAAACCATACTATTAGATATTATCTTACTGGCCAAGGGATTCCGCAGAATGCATGGCCGACTGTCTCCAGCTCAAAACCTAAAGCTAAGCAGTAAGTGTTTATTGATTTAACTCCAGACAGTATGCTGTCTGTGTGTTTTGGCTACCTATCCTGTTTCTTACACTGTGCAGGTCTCCATCTAAGCCCTCAGGCACAGGTGCATCGTCACGCTGGTCCCAACAAGAGAAGAGGTTTTTTGAAGAAGGATTGGTAAGGAGCCCATGTTTTTAATCGAATCGTGTATGCCATTTTCATGTAAAAAAAAATAGCTGTGCGGCTGTGTAGTATATGCATTGACTGTGAAATTGCTATATTTAATTACCTTTTTTAGACTCAATTTGGTCGAAGGTGGACAAAGATTGCCAAATTGGTGGGCAGTCGCACCGTCCTTCAGGTCAAGAGCTACGCCAGACAATACTTTAAGCAAAAGGTTTGTATGCATGTTATTACTATGTAGTACAATCTTAAACCATAGACAATTTCAATTTGAGGCTGAGGCGTCTTTTTCTTTTTTTACAAATATTCACAAGCACCATATTGTTAATTCAGTAGATTAACCAGGAGTTGATTTAAAAAAAAAAAAAGTTTGAAGAATATTCGTATTTTCTTAAATTTCTGCAGGGTAAAACCGATTTGGAAGCCATGGTGCCCCTTATAGTCCATGAGGCGAAAATGCATCTCCCACAGCCCAGCTCCAGCTCTATATTACCATCCGCTCTGGTCAACGCTGTTCGTATCGAGAAGCTCTCAGATGATGAGGACGAAGAGGTGGACATTACCGATGATCTGAGTGACGAAGGAATCTCACCCAAAAAGCCCCAAGTGGAGGACAAGCTAGAGTCCTACGTGGCAGCACACGATGTAGAGGCAGAGATGGATAGCCAGACCGACAGATTTAGCCGACAAGAGAGAAGCCTAAAGAAGAGCGAAGGGGGAAAGGCTGAGAACCACAGTGAAAGAGCCTTAAAGGAAGACGGTTCTAGTCATGTGGATTCAGCGCCCGCCTACTGGTCAGAGGGGGCCCGGCTGAAAGAGGATGGGGAAGATGTCTCCATCTCTCTGAATAAACCCCAGTTGGGCGAAGGAAGGTCCTGGTCTGAGAGCTCAGAGGGAAGGTCTGGACCCGAGGGAGCCTACAGTGAGACAGCAGGTCAACTCATCAGTGCCACGAATATTAACAGGCAAAACATTCTTCACAGCTACTGAGCAGTTATCTCATATCGATTATATATTCTTTTACTTTAGAAGGCAGTGACAACAGGGTTGGCAAGAGTCCAACTGATGGAGCAGATGAATACCAGGAGGAGGAGGAGGAGGAGGAGAGGGAGGAGGAGGATGAGGAGCTGAATGCCCCAGAACAGGAGATTCATCTGGACATGGAGAGCATCACCGATGACGAGAAACAAGCTATCCCCGAGTTCTTTGAGGGACGTCCATCCAAGACGCCGGATAGATACCTGAAGATAAGAAACTACATCCTGGATCAGTGGTACGTTATTCATTCTGTGCCCAGCCGGAATTATCCATTATTGAAAGGATAAGGCTGGTGTGAAGCTATATTGTCTTATTGCTAACATACTCAGAATGTCTTCTTTATTGCCTGACCATGTGGCTTCATCATTAGGATGAAGAGCAAGCCAAAGTACCTAAACAAGACTTCTGTAAGGCCAGGCCTCAAAAACTGCGGGGACGTCAACTGCATCGGCCGTGTGCATACATACCTGGAACTGATCGGAGCCATTAACTTCAACTGTGGTAAATGAAAAACACTATGAAAAAACGCAGCAATGGATAATAATGCAGCCCATCTCCCATTTGAAGGGAGTCAGAGGTTTGGTAGACATTTTTCTCAGGTATATCCAGCTTAGGTATTAGGTAGGGATGGGCGTGAGGAATCGATTACTCGAGTACTCCTCATTACAAATGAACTCGGTTGGTTGACAGGCAAACTCGAGTTTGCATATGCACTCACAAACAAAGTTTTCTGAAGCAAATGTATACATTTTCTGTGCGGCGCCACTAACGCATGCCTTGGGCACAAAGCAAATGAAATGTATCAAATTTCTGTGGCGCGTGGCGTGCCGTGTGCAGGCACGCCAGAATTCAAAAAGTTAAGAGATGGCGGTAAAAGCAAAGCGCAGCGAAGAATTGAAATACTTTAAAGGAATAGGAGATCATAAGGTGAAATGTAAAATATGCCAAGCGAAATCGAGCTACCAGAGTACTACAAGTACTATGCGGCAACATATGCTCCTGAAACACAACGGTGAGTTCGGGATAGCAGACCCGCAGCAACCAAGTGTGTCGGCTATTTTCACCGCCGCAAGACCCAGCTGTAATCCCGGCCTTGTAGAGAAGATCACAACGCTGAGTATTTCCATAGTCCATTTGCTGCCGTTTTATTTGCAGCTTTAAATTATTTGCAATGGTTAGGCTACTTCTTTAGTTTTAGTTTTTTTTAAACCGTTACAGGCCTTGGTTCGACGTGATTTAAATTGAGAGATGCAAATTTATTTTTGTAAGGAAAATGTTTTTTGAACGTTTGCAAAAATAAATAATGAATACTCTGATAACTCTGACTGTTTTGATGGAGAATAAGCATTACATGTTTGGTTGGTAATATTGCCGTTCATCATTAGGCCTATTCCTGCTGCAGATGCGTTGCATTCTAAAAATAGATTATATTAAACAAGTACTCGATTGATCCTCGAGGGATTCCTTCGATCACTCGAGTTTGGAATTTACTACTCGTGCCCATCCCTAGTATTAGGTTGATCGTTAGGTCAGTTGTTGCTGCAAGGGTGTATCGTTGTTTGTATTTGTTTTGGTGACCAGAAGCTGATATTGCTATGTTTTTTGAAGTCTACTTCTATGTCCCTACTCCTCTCTCTTGAGTAGAGCAGGCTGTGTATAACCGGCCCCGGGTGATAGATCGCTCAAGGCATAAGGAGGGTAAGGATGCCTCGGAGGCCTACCAGCTGGCCCAGAGACTACAGAGCATGGTGGGTAGCACCTCAAACCGCATTCAGGCTCCACCCCTACAGTTAACCCTATGTCCTGTGCTGATGGGATGATGTTTTGGTTTTCACAGCGGACCCGCAAGCGGCGTGTGCGGGACCTATTAGGGAACTGGTGTGACTCGAGGGACTTGGAGGGGCAGACATATGAGGTATACCTGCATGTCCGTCAGCATGGTATTCAAATAAATGATACCACAGTAAGAATCACAGCTTGTTATCTTGGTACGACACTAAAGCTGTCATTGGTCCCCCTGAGAAGATCCACCCTTGACGGTTTGCGAATAGATCAAGTAGGTTATCATCGTTTACTCCTCCCATTTCCTATGTTAGCATCTGAGTGCTGGGGAGCTGGCCCTTCGCAGGGAGGAGATGAAGAGACAGCCCAAACCCTGCAAGATTGCCCGACATAAAGAGTAAGACTACAAGCCAAACTGTTCCTGTTGCTAACAAACCACAGGCAGTGGGAGCCCAAGGCCATCACTGATATGGTCATTGTTTGGACCCTTCCTTTTTCTTCTAGATCCTTCGATCCGTTCCAGTTGATTATGTGCAAGTCTTTCGGGGAAGATGTTAAGGTGAGCTGCAACTTCTCAGGTGCTCCCCAGTGAATCAATATCCGCCAGGATGTCAATATGTTTTACAATTTAAGGAACAATTTAATGTGAAACTGCGTAGCATTTGTTCTGAAACTATGACATTCGCTGTGATCTTACCAACAGGAGCCGTTCCGGGTAATGGTGTGCTCAGAGGCTCTCCTCATCATGGACATGGTAGCCTGTTCTTCTGTTTGCTTTTTACCAAACATTTCGACAATAAAGACATAGAAGGATGTGTGCTAAGTCTGGCTACTAGTTCAAAAACAGAACTCACACGTCTATACATGAACACCGGTCAGAGGAACCGAGACCAACCTAGAACTAGGACTGTTAAACACACAGAGCTTTACTTACGATAACGAGCTGTGTGGGTTTAATTAAGGTAATGAGCTGTGTGTTTTTAATTAAGGTAACGAGCTGTGTTGTACAATCATGATGTTGGTCTGTACTGAATAGTATGTTCGCGTTTAACTTCTTTCTCTGGCTTGTGTAATGGGAAAGCAGGTTGTTTTATGAACTAATAAACTCCATCGTCTCTTCCCTCAGCATGCCCATGTGTCCAGGGGAGAGGTCATTGGACTACTGGGAGGAACTTTCAATCAAAAAGACAAAGTCCTTAAGGTAACAACGGTGTTCTGACATTAAAACAAAATTTCACGTTAATGTTTTATATATTTTTTATTATACATTGAGTGATTGTTCATTATACGTATGAATCTATTCTAGATCAGTGTGGCCGAGCCATGCAACAGCGTGAGCACAGGCATGCAGTGTGAGATGGACCCGCTGTCCCAGACGCATGCGTGTGAGGCGCTGTCAATGCTAGGGTACAGTGTGGTGGGCTGGTACCACTCGCACCCAACCTTTCACCCCAACCCCTCGCTACGGGACATCCACACACAGGACCAGTTCCAGGTAAACAGGATTTAAGATCTTCTGTATACAAATGTTAGCAAGAGATTTCTGAAATTAATAAATTAGGGCTGTTGGATGATTTGTGTGTTGCAGAGCTACTTTTCCCGAGGTGGTGCTCCATTCATAGGTATGATCGTGAGCCCCTACAACCCTTCCAACGCTTCGCCACATTCACAGACCACCTGCCTTCTAGTGAAAGAGCACCAGGAATCATCCGGCTGTCAGAGTATGTCTCTCTCACAAACACCCACACACACATACACAGCCCCACATCAAAAGAAGATACAATTGTCTGCAGAAAATCTCCAACATAGGCATTTTTTAATTGTCCCTCATCTAGTTGTGTGTGTGTGTGTGTGTGTGTGTGTGTGTGTGTGTGTGTGTGTGTGTGTGTGTGTGTGTGTGTGTGTGTGTGTGTGTGTGTGTGTGTGTGTGTGTGTGTGTGTGTGTGTGTGTGTCCAGAGCTGCCCTACAGATTTGACTTCCTGCCATCCCAGGACATTCCAGACTGGGAGCAGCTAATGAAAAGATCTCAGTGGATCATAAGAAAATATTCCCAAGCACATGGGTGAGTGACCCATGATAGTTTGGTGCTCGGTGAGCAATTCTGGTGAGTTTGTTATGAAGGAGATAATCTGTTTTTCCTCTGGTCAGAATTGTGCATATGGACAGGTTCTTCCGGAGGGATTCCCACCTCACCTGTCTAGAAAAGGTCAGTCTTGCGTAACTCATCCTGCAGGGTTGTAGCTTGACAAACGTTTTGTTGTTGATGCATCGAATTATTTAACCCAAACAAACTCTCTTAATGTGCCTAGATGCTGTCGTCCCTGGCCAGATACCTGGAGCCCCTGCCCGACGATGAGGGAGACCCCTTCCTCACCCAGATCCAGGCTCTGTTCCAGTCTGACTTCATCCCCAAGCAGGTGGATGAGCACCAGGAGGAGGAAGATGGCAAAAACTTTGACTCCCCTTGCGATCACGATCAGCCAAACAGCACAGAGCATCCGGGAAGGGGCTTGGAGTCTATTGGCTCAGGCAGTGGTGCAGAATGGGAAGTGGAGTCCCCACCGCAGACTGCAAACTCAGGGACTGAAAGTAGTCCTGTGTTACATCTTGGCTCAGTGTTATTAACTGGTCATGATTATTTACTGTGATATGTCTGAGAGGTTAAATCCTTTTAGATTTAACCTCAATAGAAGGTGAGAGATTTGTTATGGAGCCTGGTTTAACGTAGTTGATTGTAAAGTGCTTTTATTTCTTTGACAATCTTAGTCGAACTGATACGCTGATATAATGGACCATTGAGCAATGTGAAACTAAAGGTTTAGGCAGTATGCATGTAATTTGTCTATGTATTTTTAAAGAAAGGTAATATAGTTAGACCTCTTTGTATAAAAATTAATGTATTTGCTATTCATGGTTTTATTTGTTGTGTATATTACTTATTTAGATAAATTACAATACATCTGAAAAAAATAGGGGAAAGAAACTATGATAGGCTAGTCAAGTTGTGTTAGGTGATGCTTGTCAACCCTTATAAGGTGTTCGGGTCTGTGGGACCCGTTTTCAGTTTTTAGCTTTATAAAAGTGATACAAATAATTATTTTTTTGAACTAAGATTCATTGGCTTTGGCTCATTTTCTGTGAGGAACATAAATCCGAAAACATTTTCAATGACCCCCTGTATACCCCCCCTTCACATTTATATTACACACAGCGTGTTCGGGTCATCATAGGTTCTGTGCCCCCCTCATTTTCCCTTCTTCCTCACTGTGTGTGTGTGTGTGTGTGTGTGTGTGTGTGTGTGTGTGTGTGTGTGTGTGTGTGTGTGTGTGTGTGTGTGTGTGTGTGTGTGTGTGTGTGTGTGTGTGTGTGTGTGTGAGCAGAGAGTAAAGCAGGGCCCTTGGTGTGAGCACCCACAATGTGCACCCACTGTTCCCGCACAAGGTTGCAAAATTGGAGCACCCAACACTATCTACACCCATATTCCCACACATTTCACCCTCTGTCTTGCGGGAACCAAGCTTGGGGACCTGACACTATCAAAAAGCTCTGACAGTGTGGTTCCATACCACAACTGATCAAGATGGCAAAGCGATTCTCTGTTCAGACTGCCTTACAGTTGATATTTGAAGAGACAGAGGGTTTTGATGGTGATGCAGAGGAAATATTTTCAGAAAGTGAGGATAACATTTCTGAGTCTGACACCGAGTTTGAAGAGGAGGATGAGCATCAGCCAGCTCCGAAATGTAAAAGAGCCTCAGGACTAGCCCTTCAGCAGCCAGGACAAGCCTGCGAGCAGCAAGCCCCAGGGCCATCGCGTGAGCAGGCAGGTCCAGCCCGCAAGCAGCCAGCCCCAGGACCATCCCGTGAGCAGCCAGGACCAGCCCGCGAGCAGCCAGCCCCAGGACCAGCCCGCGAGCAGCCAGCCCCAGGACCAACCCGCAAGCAGCCAGCCCCAGGACCAACCCGCAAGCAGCCAGCCCCAGGACTAACCCGTAAGCAGCCAGCCCCAGGACCAACCCGCAAGCAGCCAGCCCCAGGACCAACCCGCAAGCAGCCAGATGTAGGACCAGCCCGTCAGCCAAAAATAAATGCTGTGAAGTGTGTGGACCCAACACACAAATTATGTGTTGTTTATATTACTTGCAATTGGGATGAAGTAACCATCTGGTGAGTATTTAAAAAAAAAGCTTGATTATGTTGAATTAAAAGGCAATGGGTCCACCAGACCCAGCAGCACCTCCTGTGTAACAAAAAAACGAACACCCTATGAGGGTTAAGTGGCAGACTCGGGCTGTTTGAAATAAATAAAAGGGTACGTGCTGCACTATATGGGGTCCCACCAGCACGCATACATACATGATGTGTCATTTATCATTAAATAATAATAATAATAATAATTCATTGAATTTATTTAGCGCTTTTCTAGACACTCAAAGACGCCTACAGTGAGGGGGGGGGGGGGGGGGACCTCACTAACCACCACCAGTATGCCTTGTTAGATAGTGTTGGGTGCTCCATTTGGGTGAATCTTTATACTTGAGCAATGGTTTAAAAACACCTCCAATGTAACTGAGATTGTTCTCCTTTAAGGGAACTTCATGTTTTCTCTTTTTACCTGTAGCGAACGTCAAGTTTTATAAGGGCACCTAAATGGCACCACATCACATTTCCTCTAGTGGGGGGTCAACCATTAGGAAACTTGCCCACATTGGACACACTTTACAGCAGTGGTTCCCAAATGGGGGCACTTGTACCCCTATGGGTACCTTGGAGTACAGCAGGGGGTAGTCCGAAAATGTCAAAAAAAAAGAATACAACTGATTATTCGACTCTTTCTCACGCTGAGCAAGTTTCTACGGAGCCCGGGAGGTGACATGGGATCCCATGCGCGCTTTAGTAAGTCGCACGCATGGTTAGTGTCCCACACGCAATTTACAACGATTTAGGGAAAGTGAAAATGTTGACAAGAGGGGGAACTTGCTTGCAATATTGGAGTTCCATGCCAATCATGACCCCGTAGTTGAAAATAAAATGAATGGGCAATGATAGATACACCAGCCATCAAATCTTAAACAAGGTTTTGGATACGTTGGCAGAGATGGTGCGATCCACCATCATCAGAGAGAAAGAGTCCCAATTCTTTGCCGTTATGGAAGATGAAATGAAAGACGTTAGTAAGACGGAACAGATGTCATTCTGCCACGGTACTATTATCGTGGAGAGCTTTTTCTTTGCCTCAAAGAGCTTTTTGCACTTTGAGGCATTAAAATAACTTGATGCTGCTGCGATGACTCAGAGAATAGTAAATATAGACTTGAGCGGTATGGCCTGGAATATAAACAAAATCTTGTGGGACATATTATCGGACGTCAGTCATGCGCAGAAAAAAACCAGTGGCGTTCGGGGACCTATTAAAGAAGGGCCAAGCCTGGAAGTTTGCACTGCTCCTAGGGGCTTTGGACCATGGACATATTTTGGGACCCCATGAGCAGTGCATACTTCCGGGCTTCTTTAATAGGTCCATCGTTCAGGCTCGTATGAAGATGCTGGAAAGTAAAGCATTCTATGGTCCAGTGGCGGCTGGTGGAATTTATTTGAGGGGGGGCTGAAAGTTTGCATTCCAAACCCCTGTAGGGGGGTCTGGGGGCATGCTCCCCCACAAGATTTTTTTTGTGATTTTCACAAACAAACGAAGCATTCTGGTGCATTCTGACAAAATAGCAAAGGCAAAAAAAAGAACATTTACTTACAAAGACGAATGGGGCCAGGGAACTAAGTTTTAAGTTAATTTTTTGCCTTGTAGAAATCAGCAACATTAAGAGTGCAGATACATCAACAATAACTTTGAATTACACACAAGGTAACATTCTCTCTCTCTCTCTCTCTCTCTCTCTCTCTCTCTCTCTCTCTCTCTCTCTCTCTCTCTCTCTCTCTCTCTCTCTCTCTCTCTCTCTCTCTCTCTCTCTCTCTCTCTCTCTCTCTCTCTCTGTGAGTGAGAGAGAGAGAGATAATGGGTGAGTGTGTTACGGCCAAGCCATTGTGTTGGTAAACGTCACTCATAAATATATCTACAGTCTGCATTAGTATGCATTTAGACAAATACAATGAAATATGAATTCCACAAAATTCATGTAAATGTGCAAACTTTTGTGTGTGGTTGTTGAAGACACACTTAAGGCATAATACCAACATAGGTTTGCAGGGGACTACATGCAACACAATATGCACACTGAAGGCCTGATGCCACCATAGGTTTGCAGAGGACTATATACAGTACAATAAAAGGCTTTCTATTCTATTCTAGTATGTACACTGAATAGGTTTGCAAAGGACTATATACAATATGAACACTGAAGGCCTGAAGCAACCATAGGTTTGCAGAGAACTATATACAGTATGTACACTGAATAGGTTTACAGAGGACTATCTCCAATATGCACACTGAAGGCCTGATGCCACCATGTTTGCAGAGAACTATATACAGTAAGTACATTGAATAGGTTTGCAGAGGACTATATACAATATGCATAATGAAGGTCTGGTCCCACCATAGGTTTGCAGAGAACTATATACAGTACACTTGAAAGGGGTGGGGGGAGGTTGTGAGGGTCTGCAACCAGTGTCAATCTCAAGGGAAATACATATAGGCTAGTGCATGGTTTCTCAACGGGGGCGGTACCGCCCCCTGGGGGGCGTTCGCACAACCTAGGGGGGCGCTGGGAACGTGATTCCATTTTGGGGGGGGATTTTAAACATTATTATTTTGTTTTATTTTTTATATATTTTATTTTTTGGGTGAAAGAATAGGCTACCTGAAATAAATAGCCTGATAATACAGCGCGGTTCGGTCCTGCACACGCCCGGACTCCCGTTACATCAGCTATCGTCATGAACTCTACAGTAACGCTGATAAACATAACCCAAGTTCGCGGGTTAAAAGTTCAATAACCAACACAACACAATCAAACATGGCCGTGAGCAAAAAAAATAATCGAATTTTGTTTCATAGCCCGTTTTCCTCCTTCCTCTTGTTCAGTTCCAGCTGCTCTGAGCGTAGTCTCCACGAAAAGGCTGTTGCATTTCAAATACAAAATATATAGGCCTTATTAGGCCTCTGCGTGCGATCTGTTTTCGAGTCGTCGCGTTGCCCGGGCCGCGGTGCCCGTGGTTCCCGGGCCATTCATTCATTCGTTCACGGGGCATGGCGGGAGTCGCGGGAGATGCGGGAGTGGTCGCAGTGCCCAAGGTCACGGTGGCCTGGCCGCAGGGTGCCGCGGCAGGACGGGAGACGTGGGAGTGACCGCACCGCGGTCACGGTGAATGAATGTTCAATCCAACCATTCCTTCCTCAACCAACTCATCTCTGGAAGTTTAATTGCATGTCATGAATATTCCCTAATATTTTTATATTTTTTGCACCAAAACCGACTCAGGGATTCAGGGATGTGTCGGTCGCGACTGATTCGTTACAACGAACGAATCCCGAACGTGAACGACAAGAACTGGTTCCCCAAAACAAGAAGAACTGGTTCTTTGATTCTTTTTTTTTAACATAAACCAAACATATGGTCACGTAAATAGTCTCCCCGCGACTTCCATTGATTGAGTCTACAACTTTCTCAAAGATTCAGCCAATGAGAGGTAGCAATGGTGTTGGAATGGCACCTGGGTAAACCAATGACAAGGCGGTACCGTCGAATATGCGCGCTTTCTCTGTCTGACGTATCTTGGGTCATACCATTCGACTCATATATCCCCCTACATTTTTTCGAAAATAGACTTGACCTCCATCTGTTTATTGGATAAACGCATTTCCCAATCCCAGGAGTCTTTGCTCCATTCTACGTCAATTTAAGAACAAACAAAGAAATTAAACTGCAGTTCGTATTTTTTATTTATGACCATGCAAGTTCTGTAATGCCTGAAAAATGAAGAATTAAATGTAAAGTAAAATAAAATTATAAATGTAAAACCATGAATGAAATATAGAGAGTAAGCAAGTGGTATAGATATTGGTGGGACGTTCGACATACTATATAGCAGGCATCTTCGGTCTTGAAGATCCTATCCGGACCCACGACCGATTAAAAAAATATATATATATAAAAAAAAGTTTTTTTATTTTTTATTTTTTTTAAGATGTAATCTGACGTAACGAACGAATCAAAACGAACGAATCAAATAAACGAATCGTTATAGTGAACTGAACTGAAAGAACTAGTTCCCGGAAAAGAATCATTTTGCCCATCGCATTCATAGAGTGGCGAAGTCACGCCCCTTCCGGTAGGGCTCATGGGACCTATGAGATCGAAAAATATGAATGGGTGTCAATGGAGAGAAAATAATTATTTTCTGGTCCCGGTCTTTATATGCCCTGGATTATGCATATGTTGTTTTGTGGATTTAAAGGATAATTTTTCATGCAAAGAGTTCGACCGTTTGTAGAGAAAACACAACGAGAAAGACTACACGGCTCGTATGTGACGTCACGCTCCCTGCAACTGGCGTGGAGAAGACCGACAATCTTCCCATCGGCATACCTGAAACTCTGCACGTGCCCCTACTTATAATGGTTTTCACCTCTTTCGATGCTTTTATCCTCCCCTTGGAAAAAGCGGTGAAGTGGGGCAGAGAGATCGCCATCTCTGTGCCGAGTTCCAAGGGCGGGTGTGGTGACGTATATCATATGCGTCGAGAGCAGCGAAGAGCTGTAGTTCACAAAGCGGCCTCACATAAATCCTAAAATTATCAAACTTCTTCACGAACATTTTTAGTTTTCTTTGCATGAAAAATTATCATTTAAATCCACAAACAACATATGTGTAATCCAGGGCATATAAAGACTGGGACCAGAAAATAATTATTTTCTCTCCATTGACACCCATTCATATTTTTCGATCTCATAGGTCCCATGAGCCCTACCGGAAGGGGCGTGACTTCGCCACTCTACTACAGACGACGCGATCGTCTGTTGCCGGGAAACGGGCGATCGCGTCAAATGACGCGTTCAAGAACCTTCCTACGTCACTTGACGCGATCGCCCGTTTCCCGGCAACAGACTATCGCGTCGTCTGTTGCTATTCGATTAAACAATTAAATACAATACAAATATAAAGTAAAAACAAGTGTTATCTAGCGATCCGTTATCTGTATTATGTTATTTCGTCTTTTGGAAACATGAGCAGAAATTTTTTTGCAACCTGCCCGGCAACAGACGATCGCGTCTTCTGTTGCCAGACAGGTTGTCAAGATGTAAACAACTGATGACGTAGGCCGGTACAATTTTCGCCCCCGGTACAATTTTAACGTGACAGCGCCAAAGGATCAGGGTAAGGTCAGGGGGGCGTTTGCTTAAAAAAGGTTGAGAACCACTGGGCTAGTGGAATAAATAGAAGTTGTTTACCTCTAGCATGGCTAGGTAAGCTTCACACAGTTGTTCATATGCACTCTTGTGGTTTTTTTTATCCGTTCTGACAGATGTTTCAGGTCTTTCAACCCTGTCTGTGTCTACGAACTATCACATGCACTTGTTTTAAAAAGTATACAAGGAAAGCAAAAAATTGCATTGGCATACCCACAGCTAGTTAGCCAAGCATGGACCAAACTCTGGAAAACTTACGTCCATCAAGGCGTGAGCGTGGGCATGAGCCAGCTGACACTTTGAGGCTCCTCAGGCATTGGGAGAAACTTTCCATCAAACAAGTAGTCCTCTATCGTGTCTCGAAGGATGTTGTCACACAGCGGAAGACGTACCAGTATGTTGTACCCTTGGTACTGAGGGAAGAGGTCCTCAGAGGTGTGCATGATGAAGCTGGTCATCAAGGCCAAAGACGAACGCTTTACCTCTCTAGACAGAGATTCTACTGGCAAGGCATGGAGAGAGACGTGAAGGAATATGTGCGGTGTTGTCGCCGCTGTGTATTTAGCAAGTCTCCAGAGCCGGAGGGCAGGGAGCATAGTGACATCTAGGCCTCTCGAGTTGGTTTGTATTGACTTTTGGTCGGCTGAAGATTCTTCCAACAAGTCACTTGATGTGCTTGTGGTTACCGACCATTTTACCAAACTGGCTCAGGCATACCTCTGTCCAAACCAGTCAGCAAAAGCTGTTGCAAATCAACTTTGGAACAACTTCTTCTGTGTATACGGCTTTCCTGAGCGCATACATTCGGACCAGGGGGCCAACTTCGAAAGCAGTCTTATAGCCGAGATGCTCATTGCTGCTGGTGTCCAGAAATCGCGCACCACCCCGTACCACCCCACGGGCAATGGAGCTGTTGAGAGATTCAATCGCACCCTTGGTGGAATGATAAGAGCCTTGCCGCCCAAGGCCAAGCACAGGTGGCCGCAGCATCTGAAATCTCTCACCTTCGCCTATAATGCTACAGTGCACGAGACCACAGGGTTTGCTCCATTTCAGCTGATGTTTGGGCGGACGCCCAGGCTGCCAGTTGACCTGTTGTTTGGGTCTGTCCTTCAGGATGATCAGCTGGTGGATTATGACGCCTATGTGCAGGGTCTCAGGCATGATCTGGCAGAGGCCATAAAAATCGCTCAGACCTCCTCTACTAAACAGCAGCAGAGACAAGCTGCCTTATACGACAGGAAGTTCAGGGGCGCGGCTGTGGAAGTTGGAGACAGGGTTCTTTTAGCCAACAAAGGAGAGCGTGGGAAGAGAAAGTTGGCTGATCGCTGGGACAGTCACCTGCACACTGTTGTGGAGAAGCACGAAAACACACACACCTTCAGGATCAAGAACTGTACAACGGATCGAGAGAAGGTGGTCCATAGAAATTTGATAATGCCTGTCAACTTCTTGCCTATCCCACCTGGGTCCGAAAATGACGGTTCCTGTGTGAGTGACTTTGCTACAGATGATTCCTTTCCGGATGGTGATGTGGGTTCTGCCGTCCTGCCTGATTGTGATTCAGAGGAAAGGACTGTTTCTTGGATCTCACGACTCCCAGACTCTAATGGAGATCCGCTGGATGCCTTGTTGGCTGACAGACCTGTTCGGACTATCTCTTGTGACGCACCTCTTGACCTGGAGGAGAATGTTGACCCTCCGGCCCAGACTACCTCCTGTGACGCACCTGGGGATGCAGACGATTGGACAGTTCCACCTGACTTGACGGCTGACGTTGACTGTCCTTCGGACCAGACTGACTTGCGACTTAACCCTGTGTCAGCACCTGTTTTGCAGTCTTCTGTTGAAGGTTCCCTGACTGTAGATAGGGTACAGCATCCTCAGCCCGATACTGCTGGCAGTGATATAATGCTAGGTGTGAGATCTAGATGTGGGAGGATTATTAGACCTGTGGTCAGGCTCATCCAAAATATGCACCAGAGAGTTTTTGCTGGGTTCTAAGGTTTATGGATTTTGATTTTTTTGATTTTATTTATTTGATTTTATTTATTTATTTTTGTGTATATTAAAGTGCCGTTTTTATTTTTTTATTTTTTTGGTTTTTGGATGTTTTTCCTTTCTTCCTCAGAAGGGGTAAAGCTCTGAATGGTGCAGGGACCTGTGTGACATAGAATGTTGTGGGTCCAGGTGGTCGTCGACTGTACTGTGTAAATGATGTGGTATCAGGTAGCCTAACATGTAAACGGGCATGTTTTCCTATGGGTGTTGGGAGGCTTTGCAGCCTTCCTCATTCTAATTCTTCAGGGATGGTCACTGACTGGAATGCTTGATATCTGTAGTATGAACAGTACTGAATTTTTGTTTTGTTATTCACTGTGTATTTGTATGTTGTTTACTGTGCCTGATTTGGTTTGTTTCAGGGGTTCTCACAGCACTTGTATGGTTGTTCTTTGGATGGGCAAGTGGAAATCAGTAGAGGGGAATGTAGCAGGGTTAATGCTATGTAGGTAGATTTGTGTCTTTATTATGCAATCAAAAATAATAGGTTTGAGAGCAAAACTTTCCACACTGCAATCAAAAAATAGATTTGAGAGCAAAACTATCGACACAAAATTTTTATTGCAAGATAAATTAATGGAATAAAAAAAATATTAATGGGAATCCAAAAGTTTTGTTTGCAAACCCAAAAGTTTTGTTTGCAAATCTAAAAGTTTTGTTTGCGAATCCAAAAGTTTTGTTTGCGAATCAAAAAGTTTTGCTTGCGAATCCAAATGCTTTGCTTGCTGTGGAGCTGAATCTCGTGGGCGGGACCTACGCCGAAAGATGTAAGACACGTCTCTATTGGCCAGTCTCGATCGGAGTGACAGCTTGGCAACATCCGAAAAGCCGCTGCCCCCCGACCGCCTCCAGAAGCAGATTGTCGGCCTGTTCGTTTGTGCCTCTCAATCCGCGGCGGCGGTCAACAACATCGCCCTGCTCTCCTCTGCCATGGTCTCCTTGTCGGCTGACAGGGAGGCCTACGGGATTTTCAGGGCACGCAAGCGCGCGCACGGGACAAGCCCATAAGGCGAAGCCTAGACGGCGTAGCCTACATGAAATAGAACTCCCTCTCTCGTTACTAACTGTGGATGTTGCCAAGCTGTCACTCCGATCGAGACTGGCCAATAGAGACGTGTCTTACATCTTTTGGCGTAGGTCCCGCCCACGAGATTCAGCAAAACAGCAAGCAAAGCTTTTGGATTCGCAAGCAAAACTTTAGGATTCGCAAGCAAAGCTTTTTGGTTCGCAAACAAAGCTTTTTGGTTCGCAAACAAAACTTTTGGATTCGCAAACAAAACTTTTGGATTTGCAAACAAAACTTTTGGGTTTGCAAACAAAACTTTTGGATTCCCATTAATATTTTTTTTATCACATTAATTTACATTGCAATAAAACATTTTTTGATTGCAGTGTCGATAGTTTTGCTCTCAAATCTATTTTTTGATTGCAGTGTGGAAAGTTTTGCTCTCAAACCTATTTTTTGATTGCAGTGTGGAAAGTTTTGCTCTCAAACCTATTATTTTTGATTGCATCATAAAGACACAAATCTACCTCCATATAATGCTTCCCACTTGCCATTGCCAGCGAGATCCTTGCGCTGGCTGTGGTAGTGGGAGCCTTGGTTGGAGTGCTAGAGCTCCCCCTAGCGGAATGCAGGGGTTGTATTTTACGTTGCTGCCTCCTCTCCTCAGTCTACGTATATCCCGGCTGGGAGAGGTAGGTAGTCAGAGCAGTTAAACATGAATCCACACTTTGGCGATGTATTACGGGAGACTAAATGTACATAATACTGTCTTAATACTTGGTTGCTTGTACATATATATTGTGTTGCTTGGAATCTGTAATTACTTTTAAATGGACTTTAGTCTTAGAATCGCTAGCTTGGCTACCATGTGCTTTGGTTGTAGCTACTTAGCTAGCGTCGACTTCGCCATGAAAGTGTACTTCAGCTTGTCTTTCTCCCATGTTAGGCTGCCATTGCGAGGGTTCTCATAGAGCATTTCCCATGTTAAATATTCCACCAGGTATGTCACCAAACGCCCATTCAAATATTTTGTGAGTCATTTGTTTAATGTGATATTTATTTTCATGTAAATGGTCAGTCTATGTATATCCCGGCTGGGAGAGGCTGCCATTGTGAGGGTTCTCAAAGAGCATTTCCCATGTTAAATATTCCACCAGAATAAACGGCTGGCTGCCAATGGTTCCATCGTGGTCTCAATCACACAACGCAACGAGAGAGTACGCAACCGCTACGTAGGCTCTATCCTTTTCCCTTGCTTGTTGGGTTATGTTCACTTCTGGCTTTTCTGCTCCGAGTTCTTTTACTTGCAAATTTTCTGCAAATGTTCTTCTTTCGAAGGGATTCATAAGCAAAGACTTAACTGAATTTGGGGCTAGCTGAACTCACAGGGAAACAGTGGTAGCAGTAATCAAAGTCGCCATCTTGCTGATCTCTAAAGGCCGATATATGCTCTGTTTTAGACGTAACGCGTAAGCACGTAAGATACATAACCCCCCCTTGCGCGGTAAAATATCCCCCCTTACGTGCTTAAGTGCGTCGGCCCAAATTCCTGACTATGCGACTAAAACACTACGGCCCTACGGAGCTCGCAAAGACTGTGATTGGCCAGCTAACCACATCCTTTCAGGAGTCTCACATTTCCGGTTTTACAGCATAATAGCGCCATTTTTAAAAGGCCGTGACAGAAGCGAATGAAGAATTTTGAAGAAGGAGAAGAAGAAAACACAAGAACGAATTATGATAATTATAAATATAAACAAGCCAGCGATTTCCACTTCCACGCCCACAGATTCGTTCGTTGCTCCCCCTACTGTTCTGGCGGAGAATCCCCTTGCAACACGCGCAATCCTTAAGGAGCCTTAAGGCCGATATATGCTCTGTTTTAGACGTAACGCGTAAGCACGTAAGATACATAACCCCCCCTTGCGCAGTAAAATATCCCCCCTTACGTGCTTAAGTGCGTCGGCCCAAATTCCTGACTATGCGACTAAAACACTACGGCCCTACGCAGCTCGCAAAGACTGTGATTGGCCAGCTAACCACATCCTTTCAGGAGTCTCACATTTCCGTTTTTTTCAGCATAATAGCGCCATTTTTAAAAGGCCGTGACAGAAGTGAATGAAGAATTTTGAAGAAGGAGACGAAGAAAACACAAGAACGAATTATGATAATTATAAACAGTACCGCGGGAAGTAGGGATGGGCATTTGAAGAAATTTCCTTGATCGAGCATCGCTAGAGTTATCGATCAATTATCGATTAATCATTAACTTTTTTCTAGGCTATATTGAAATTCCCGTTGGTAGAAAATGCAGCATGTTTTTATCAATGAAATCTTTATTCCAACAATAATGTATGGGCCAACATTAATACAATACAGTTAACTTGAAGACCTACAACTGTTTAACAGTTTTAAAATAATAAATACAGGCATTATAGGTTATAGGCCTATGCGGTGCTCGTAAAGTCCGAACAATGCGCCTACAGGCGCTCTTAAAGGTTTGGAAACGATTCAACAAGACTAAATCTGTAGCCTATTCCAATTACAATAAGTAGCCAACTTATCGGACAACAATAATCAAACAAAGGCAGTAGGCTAAAAGTGGGCATTAAACGGTATAACTGTTTAAAACGGGGGGAAAAAGGCCGACATATAATGCCGATAGGCTGCAGCCGGCGTGCGGAAAAGGCTCGCAACAAAAAGATGAGCCACCCATTTACCAACAATTGCATGAACTAGTCTATCTAAAAGCATTACCTTATTGAACATATATAAGGCTGAACTTGTTGCTAAAATATCACAGTTTTGGCAAAATGTAACGACTCCAAGAGGCACCAAGCCGAAAGAAAAGCGGAGCGAGAGACAACACATTAAGAAAAAAAAGAGCGACTCACATACGGTGGTGACTGTCCCTACTGTCCATAGCATAACTCCAGCCTACATATTTTTGTTTAGGAATATAAGCATGTTAACATGCTCGCGGGTCAGACGCAAACACAGCCTTGTAACTGTCAGTCCAGCAGCGGAAAACACCCGCTCTGACGGGGCCGAAGTTGCGGGGATGCAGAGGTATTGTCGCGCTAACTTTGACAGGAACCCTCTTCCATTCACTTTCCACCAGTCGGCAGGGTGGTATTTCTCCCACATAGTGATATTCAATTAAATGCTTCAAGACTCACAGTATGCAACACAACGTCCTTTTGATCGATAACAATATAAATTGATCGACGTATTTCTTAACGATCGATTATCGAGCATCGATTAATTATGCCCATCCCTAGCGGGAAGTAGGGGTGCTGAGGGTGCTGCCGCACCCCCTGTCTGAGGCCCTGTCTTATCACAGAAAACGATTATTTCTAAAAACTCCGGCCAAAGTGGAGATTTCTGAAAACGCCGGTTATGTGTTGTGTCAACGGGGAGAAACGGGATTTTAGGTTCTGAAGCGTCACATTATGCACCAGGAAATGCTTAACGTGATGTGAGCGCCCGCTGTACCGTATTGGTCCGAATATAAACACAAACGCGACCTATGTTTGGAAAAAAGATTTGAAGACCAGATCTTGTTTTTATAAATAAATAAATTGTATTCATTGAAATAATATACGAAAATTAAAAGGCATAGAATAAAACACTGCATTGCCACTAAACAGTAGTGCAAATAGGCCGTACTGATGTGTACACAAAAGACTATTCCTGACACTCCTCTGCCCCGCTGTGTTCGCTCTGGCTGTGGTCGCTCCGCACTGTTTCGGCCCGTGGCAAAGCGGGTCATCGTCGCTGCTGTCCAAGGCATTTTGAGACGCAGCATTTATGTAATGCTCATATTACCTAGTGCTGAAAAAAAGTTAGATGAAAAAGTGTGAGGGGAGCGGTGGCGCGCTAAACTTGTTCTGTGAGCAGCTGGATGTGAACCATGGTGTGAACACAACGATCGATTTTCGACTGTGCGCGCATGCACTGGTGTAATTGAGCTGCGGTGCTATATATCTTTTTTATCAATGTAGCGAGTTGCGAGTCGAGTCCAGGCTGAGTTTTTTTTTCCAGCACCCCCTGCTGAGAATACGTTTCCGCGGCTATGATTATAAATATAAACTAGAACTGCAAGCAGTTATGCAGGGGTCCAAGAAGTGTGCATTTCGCCGGCACAACGCGACAAGAAATGTGCGTTTCGCCGGCACAACGCGAAGCAAGTGTTCAAAACGCTACCGTGAACAACATGTGGATATAAAGGTTTTGACTGTGGGAGGTTCGGTGTGGGAGTTATAGCCTAAAACGCGTTTTCAGAACATTCCATTGGCCAAATAGGAGATAGACAATGTCGTCGTTTTTTTGCGCCGCCCTGTGGCGAAACTTTCCAAAGACAATTTTCCTTTGCCAAATAACTCCCGCCCACATTAATAATTCTTGGCCATATTTTCTATATAGACTCGGGTTTGCCCCTTGATGGTTCCCTTATAGTCTGAAGAACATTCCTTGGGCCAATTAGAAGATATACAATTTCCTCGTTTATAGCGCCCCCTAATGGCGAAAAATTCCGTTATTTTTATTGAACGCCATTAAGGGTAACACCGACATGTGTCTAAAATGTGGGCTTGATCCGATGTCTAATTTTGGTATTTTTTGAATTTTTGCGTTTCGACGTAAAACGTAGCTAATAAACCAATGTTCAAAACGCTACCGTTTCGTCGTCGAAAGTCGGATCAAAAAACTGTCTGAGGGTTTCTTTGCGTGTGCGTCTGAAGATGCCGTGTGCAAAGTTTGGTGTTGATTGGTCGAGAAATGTGGGAGGAGTAGCGAAAAAACAGTTTTGCGGTTTTCGCGATTTTGCGAAAAAAAATTCTAGACGCAAATGGGCGTGGCCTATGCCAAAAGATGCAGCAGACTCCAGTGAATCTGTGTGTACAAGGTTTTGAATGTGGGAGGTTCGGTGTGGGAGTTATAGCCCCAAACGCGTATTCCTTGGTATAGCGCCACCTAGGGGCCGGCGGGTCTGGATTTGGTCGTCTGCATAGTCCGAAGAGATCTGGATCTAGTCATGCAATTGGCGTGTCGGCACCATTTACGGTTGACAAGAAATGTGCGTTTCGCCGGCACAACGCGAAGCAAGTGTTCAAAACGCTACCGTGAACAACATGTGGATATAAAGGTTTTGACTGTGGGAGGTTCGGTGTGGGAGTTATAGCCTAAAACGCGTTTTCAGAACATTCCATTGGCCAAATAGGAGATAGACAATGTCGTCGTTTTTTTGCGCCGCCCTGTGGCGAAACTTTCCAAAGACAATTTTCCTTTGCCAAATAACTCCCGCCCACATTAATAATTCTTGGCCATATTTTCTATATAGACTCGGGTTTGCCCCTTGATGGTTCCCTTATAGTCTGAAGAACATTCCTTGGGCCAATTAGAAGATATACAATTTCCTCGTTTATAGCGCCCCCTAATGGCGAAAAATTCCGTTATTTTTATTGAACGCCATTAAGGGTAACACCGACATGTGTCTAAAATGTGGGCTTGATCCGATGTCTAATTTTGGTATTTTTTGAATTTTTGCGTTTCGACGTAAAACGTAGCTAATAAACCAATGTTCAAAACGCTACCGTTTCGTCGTCGAAAGTCGGATCAAAAAACTGTCTGAGGGTTTCTTTGCGTGTGCGTCTGAAGATGCCGTGTGCAAAGTTTGGTGTTGATTGGTCGAGAAATGTGGGAGGAGTAGCGAAAAAACAGTTTTGCGGTTTTCGCGATTTTGCGAAAAAAAATTCTAGACGCAAATGGGCGTGGCCTATGCCAAAAGATGCAGCAGACTCCAGTGAATCTGTGTGTACAAGGTTTTGAATGTGGGAGGTTCGGTGTGGGAGTTATAGCCCCAAACGCGTATTCCTTGGTATAGCGCCACCTAGGGGCCGGCGGGTCTGGATTTGGTCGTCTGCATAGTCCGAAGAGATCTGGATCTAGTCATGCAATTGGCGTGTCGGCACCATTTACGGTTTGGGCTGTGGTCCCACTTTTAGGGAGGTAAGTATAATAGGAAAAATCCTTACAAAAACAATAGGGATCCAACCTGTTGGCTTGGACCCCTAACTAGCCAGCGATTTCCACTTCCACGCCCACAGATTAGTTCGTTGCTCCCCCTACTGTTCTGGCGGAGAATCCCCTTGCAACACGCGCAATCCTTAAGGAACCTTACGGGAACCGTAAATCAAAACTTGTCTAAAACAAGTCCCTTGTGTAAATTACGTGCTTACGTCTCTGCGTCTAAAACGACCCTAAATAGGCCTTTAAAGGAACCGTAAATCAAAACTTGTCTAAAACAAGTCCCTTGTGTAAATTACGTGCTTACGTCTCTGCGTCTAAAACGACCCTAAATCAGCCTTAAGGCAGGGGTTTTCAAAGTGTGAGAGTGAGCCCCCCCTCAGAGAAAAAAATTCAGCTGAGCCCCCCCCTATTTTAATTATTTTACAAATTTTAAACATCTCCGATCATGATTTTAAAACATTTGGAACATATTTTGTAAACATTTTAAACATATTTTTTAAACATTTTAAACATATTTTTTTAACATATTTTTTAAACATTTTAAACATATTTCTGAAACATTACAACATCTTTGTGCGTTTTTAAACACATTCTTAACACAATTTAACAACTTTATCTAATCATGTTTTAGCTTAACCTTTTTTAAATACATTTGAACATCTTAATCCGTGTAAACTGCCAGTTTACACCGATTCATTCAGGGTCCCCGACTCTGAATTTTCTGAGTCGAATCAGATCTGCCTTTTCAGCCAGGAGATTCGACTATTCGGCGGGGTTTGTTTACCGGCGTTGCTATGGTGACCTAAATTATTATAAGCAACTGAAAACAATGCCGGTTTGAAACTAAAACAGTGATTCTGAAAAAAAGTATAAATGCTATCGGTTGAAAAAGGAATGAGTTACGATGTCTAGAAGTAAGTGTATCAGAATGGGCTAACGTCTTCAATGAAAACAGCTGAAAGCGAAGCGGTATGAAAAGTGGCGGCTCCTGACAAATTTCTCAGGGGGGGCAATTGTTGCAGGGGTTGACACTAACGGTTGCCCGCTTGCCCGGGGCAAGTAAAAAAAATGTTTGGGCAAGTTGAGATTTATTCTGGTTGCCCGAACGGACAAGTGGATTTTGGGTGGATGTTAATATAAAAGCTATTTATTCAAATGTTTTTAGAAACTGCAGAACAACCTTTTGTTCCTCGAAACCACACAAAATAGAAGTATTTGCAATTGATCAGCGCGCTGTCTTCTCTTCTCTCGGAAAGCGAGTTAACAGACACGCATCGCTTCAGTGCGAATATAGCCCCGCCTTCTGTCACTCACTCGCAGTGCGGTCTCTGGCAGTGCTACAGGTTAGCCAACACAGCTAGCATCTCAAGTGCAGCACCTCCGCGAACGGTTTAGGTAGAAGTTAAATGGAGTAGTGATGGAGGAGTGCGGTTACTTTGGAAGTACTTTGGATTTAGGCAAATTATCAAGGAAGTCAAGAACACGGATTTGGGTTTCATAACTGTGCACATGCACAGAGCAATAGCGATCTTTTTCACAAAATTGGACCCTCACAAACTACTGTATACATGAAAGCTGAGCCTCCACTTATTCCAACAGTCCAAACCATATCATTCTGTGACTAAAACTCGCAAATAACAACTTAAGAAGAAACGTCCACTTTTCTTGTAATAACCAAAAATGAAGTATTACCTTTGTGATTTTTGTCCACAAAGTTGATTCTGATCGAATAAAACCACCATAAACAGATTATCCAGTATGGGCCAAATTTTGCAACTTAACATGGTGTTTTCAATCAATGAATAAGAGAAGGTTTCTTAAGAAATAGGTAAATTGCCTTCAATCAGAAAACATATTCTTCAGCGCAATCTAGTGGCCATATATTTATTTGCGAGTGTTTGGCTTGGTGCATTCGATTGCCCTGAACTTTAAATAGAGGTGTCAAGTGTCTAAATTGTAAGATATCTACCTTTATTTGTGTCTCATAGTAAGACAGCGCTCCCAACTGATAACGACCAACTGATACTGATAATTATTTCAGGTGGAAATGTTATCTTCCACTTATGCCGTGTTCCATGGCTTTATTCACTTTAACCAAGTATTATCCCCATTGAATATTTCACTTGCACAACAATCTTTCTTTTGGCCCAAAGATGACATTATCGCCCTTGCAGTTATGGAGATATAATCTATTCTACTATATAATCTACTTTGGGTATGTTCTTTCCTGAAAAAAACTTTTCCCCTGATATCAAAAATGGTATAGAATATCGATATTTTTCCAGGAATAGTGTTGAAGTTAGAAAATCCAGTATCGTGACTGACAACCCTACTAGAAACGCAATTGTGATTATTCAGTTAGAGCTACAAGAAACTTGAAAGTTAAAAAGACATATCTTTGCTACTACCTCTGACATTTAGTTATGTACATTTGCATAAAATCATGCAGGTCTATATATAACTTGGCGATAGCTTTAATAGGTTGGAACGGTGGACTGAAATCACTTCATGGCACGATGTAACCGCTCGATAAATAAGTAAACAAAGAGTAGTTTGTTATTTTTTAAACACAACATGTGTGGAAGCTAACATGATTTTTCTGAGCCCCCCCAAAACCAGGCTGGGTGCCTGGCAAAAAGAGGCCCGTTCACGATTCAGATTATAATTTGGGCAAGTGAACATTACATTCGGGCAAGTTGAACCTTACCTGTACTTGCCCGATGGGCAAGTGCTTTTGAAACCTTAGTGTCAACCCCTGTGTTGCGATGATGGCTAAGATCCACGGTACAATCAGATTGTTTTCTGCTTACCTCATCAAACAGCTAAATGGCAACATCAGACATTGACTGCATGTTCTATATGATTTTTTTGATACAGCTAAATCAAGTTCATAATGAATGTTAACATGCTTTTGGCTGATGAATGAACTATCCCACTGTGTACATTTTCATCTACCATTTTGCCTCCTTAAATACCTCTGAAAGTTAAAAGAGACTGCTTTACAATAAATCACAATACTCTTTCTCATCTGATATCATTTATTTTAAGTGCAGCAGTTATTTTCTGATTAAACAAAAAAATGGATGTTAGCATAGCCTAGTAATTATAATATTTACAGTTCTTATCACATGTTTACAACTTGAAGACAGCATATATAAAAACTAGTGGCATAGCCTACTCATTGCAATATTTACAGTATTCCTAAAACAAGAATGATCCAAGGTGATAATCAAAACATTGGGTGCTATTTAACAAGAATTTACCCATAAGACACATGTACATTACAAAGCAAACAAAAAAAATGGCTAATGATATGCAATTAATACAGCTATTTCCAATTCAACATTTGAGTAGTGCAACAACACAACAACATTAAAACAACATTTCTCACTTGTATTGAAATTTTGCTCGTCTCTCTTTCAAAGCAGCAAAGTGATCAATGAACCTCTTATTAAAATCAGGCATGTTCCTGACTAGTTCCCTCTCCATGGAAAGCATGGCCACAGCATTGAGACGATCCTGTCCCATTGGGTTTCGCAGGAATGTCTTGATTCTCTTTAAGGTCGAGAAACACCTTTCAGCTTCAGCAGTTGTCATGGGAGTGGTTATGAGGATGTTCAACAGAGCCACAGTCTCAGATAGGGTCTCATGGAGGTTGTTCCTCTGTAGAACCTGGTAGAGTGCCAATGCACCACTGCAGCCCTTGAAATCTGGACTCTCGTAGATAAGGGACAGTTCAGTCTTGAGCTTCGCCTTATTCAGCATGGGGTATTCCTTGGCAGTGGTGTTCAGAGCCTCATCAGGGAACATATGGCAGTATTGCTCAAACAGGTCTCCTTGTAGCAGCGTTGCACTCACAAGGTGGCTTGTGAAAGAGAACCTCTCGTTTGCATGGCCCAAGATGGTGTCACAGACCTGTCAAAATAAAGAGAGTATATCACAAATTGGAAGTACACTATGAGTAAAAAACACTGCCACCATCCATCCTTGAATGCAACTGTAAATACAGAAGGGGTGATTTTTTAACACTAGGTTCCAGAGGCCTTAAAAAGGAGGTCTGCATGACTTTAGAATACAATAAAGTAAGGTATGCAATGAAGTGAAAGTGAGAGAAAAATAGAACAAAAAGAAAATAAACAAACAAAACTACAAAATCATCTACCTCCTTAGACAGCCTCTGCTTGTCTTGCTCTCCCAAGGCCCTCCTTTTTCCTGTAGTTCCTGCTGCTACTTGCTGCTGCTCTGGAGATTGTTGTTTCGTCAGCTTGTATCGCAACGAAGCTGGCCGACTGCACCTCCTCCGTAATGCGTGCCCTAATGACAGCTGCCATGCAGTCGAGCAGCTCATTTTGGACCGTCTTGGATGTGCCTTTAAAGACGGTGGCCGTTTTTAAATGCTCCTCAAAAACTTCATCTAGGGATGCAATTAACTGTACCAATCCTCGAAAAATTCCGGGGTTTCTGGATCCCTCGCTCTCGTCTCAGCCTCGCAAGGCCAACTCGAATACACTGCAGAGCTTAACACCGTCGATCAGGCGGCCCAGAATGTGGCGGTTTTTGCTCACCTCATCATTGTGCCGACGCAGTGCTAGCCTGTAGCCATCGTCCAACTGCATAGCAATGTTGACGCTCCCAAACGCAGACAGTTTTAAGCAGCTGTCCATGTGGATCCTCGATGTTTCATGCTTTTTATTTTTTTCGGACAGATGATGCATATCTGTGAAACCTGTCGTAGTCCAAGGTGTTTCCGTGGTGCAGCCATCAGGGTGGATGAGGACGCAGGGGTAGCAGAAGAGTCCGTTGGCTACCTCGCATCCTGCTAGCCAGTTTTTCCTCTCGTACCAGCACCGCGAAAATCCCCTGGTGTACGACTTGCCTCCTTTCTTTGATATTTGTTTTATATTTAAATTTGGTCGGGGTGGTCCTAATTCTTTAACAGCCAATTTTTCCTGATTGCTTCGACGACTAAATGGTAATTCTCTAAATGAAATTATGGAGTTGCTCTGAGCCGTAATATTCGCCATGACGATCGTGAATGTGACTGCGGCGGCGGCGCAGGCACGTAACGTGATGAACCTATTAAAAGCCATAAAAGCACCACGTGACGTTCACTGTAGTGTATGTATGATATGACGGAATCACGTTAGTGCAAGCACTCCCGGAACCCATAGAGAATGCATTGCAGGGCTTGCAGTTTGAAAAAAAAAGCTTTTACATGAAAGTCAATGAGAGCGCTGGGGGCGATTTCCAGCCAGGCTGAAATCGCCCATAGCGCTCGGTTGGTATGGAACACAACTGCTCAGAGGAAAACAGGCTATGTTAATTTTTTACAAAATGTATTGGTTATCATCATTATCACTAAAAAAGATATACATATGTATTATAAAAAAAAAATATTAGGCATATTATCTTTTTTCTTTTCTTCTTTTTTTTTTGACTCAAGGAGGGTGGCGCCCTATCGCCCTCTATTGGCCGGCCGCCCCTGGGTATGAAACTAAAACTGATTCTGAAGACATTTTAAATGATATCGAAATTCTGTTTAGATATTATTGAAGATACAAGTGTGAATATTTGTTAAATGGTTTGCACGAAGATAAACGGTTGAAAATTGATTTAGTTATGTTACTTCTACAGTTGAAGTACGACTGATGATTTGAATCATCGACTTTCAGGGTTTTTTTCGGGTTTATTTTTTTCTCACGTCGCGCCGCTCCTGAAGAACTCTGGCGCCCCCAAGGGGGGGCGCGCCCCACAGTTTGAAAACCATTGCTCTGGTAATGGCAAATGCGCGGTTACGCGCAGTGGACGGTGCACTGCGCTTGGGGCTATATCTTGAGCGCCCCAAAGCCATACAATTCGACGACGCTGATTGGCGAAATTATGTACTTTTCTGCCTAGCAACGGGGGAACCATTGGCTAATAATAGGGTGTATGCACTAAGCTGTGTGACGTACTTCCTGTTTCAAATAATACAGCTCGGCCGGTTCCGGTCTGTGTGTTTATCGCGCTAGCCAGCTGACGTTGATACACTTTATACATGAATCAACACCGCAAACATTTAAAAACGGTTCATTTTTATAGGCAGGAGAAACCTACGCCGAGCACTGCTGTCTCCCCCACTGTAAAGCGTCAGTCAAATCCAAAGGGGTATTAAGTTTCCATGGCTTTCCGAGCCAAACTGACGTGAGGAGTCAATGGATTGTAAACATACGCCGGGATAAATATGTCATCACCACTCACTCTAACTATCTGTAGCAGACACTTTAGTTCTGACAAAATGATTGAGCCAACTACTCTTCAGGGTCGAAGGAGACTTACAAAAGGTGGTGTCACACTAAATTTTTACCGGCTGCCAAATTTGTACCGGGTGCGTCATCCATACGTAATCCATTCCAAACCTGCCTGTCAGCAGATGATCGCGTCGTCCGTTGCCGGGCAGGTTTCAAAAAACATTTGCGCTCATGTTGCCAAAGACGAAATAACATAATACAGTTAACGGATCGCTAGATAACACTTGTTTTTACTTTATATTTGTATTGCATTTAATTGTTTGATCAAATTTAGCTAGTAAACTGAGTGTTTAAAGCGGGTTTCAAAAAACATTCGCGCTCATGTTGCCAAAAACGAAATAACATAACACAGAAAACGGATCTAGATAACACTTGTTTTTACTTTATATTTGTATTGTATTTAATTGTTTAATCAAATTTAGCAAGTAAACTGAGTGTTTAAAGCAGGTCAGGGACGAAATAGCACAATACAGATAACGGATCGCTAGATAGAAGGTTCGCGAATGTTCGTGAACCTTTCACGTCATTCAACGCGATCGTCCGTTGCCAGGCAACGGACGAAGCGATCATCTGTTGCCAGGCAGATTTGGAGTGGATTACGTATGGATGACGCGCCCGGTACAAATTTGGCAGCCGGTACAAATTTAGTGTGACAGAGACAGTTTCCTGTCATAATTCAAACCTGAAAAAAAAGTTTCAAAGGCTTGTAAGTCTGGGTTTGAAAACTCAACACCTTGTAAAAAAGGTTTTGAAACACTGAAAAAAGAGATTATAACCTGAAAAAAATTCAAACATCTGTAAACATGATTTTGTGTTATATTTTATCTTCTTCATCATTTTCACCAACACATTTTCAAAGTTCAAACTATTTCACCTGCGCATTTGTAGAGTTTCAAATCTGGCACTGTTCTAACAGTGTATTTCATTGTTTCCCGGTTTTTAAACCTTGTAAATGTGATTCTGCAAACAGGTGTTCAAACATTGAGAAATACGTTTTGAAAGGTTGTATATTTAGTTTTAAAAACTTGTAAAGGTGTACGTTTACGCCATTGCAACGTATTTTTTCAGAACTGACTTTTCAGCATTGACTTTTCAGAGATTTGACCACACAGGCGCAAGCTTTGAGTCACGGGAATATTGGCAGTGTTCTGTCGCACATATGTTTTGAAACTCCTTCATACCATGTCCTAAAATGTTTTTAGTTTTTTCTTTTCAAAACGCCACCTCAAGCGTTTTATTAGCCGTTATCTCAAATTATTTTTTGCTAGGGAAGAGGGGTGTGCAGCTGAAAGGAGTCGTAGTGAAACAAATGGCATCCGAGAGGGCCTAGTTCAGTGCTCCGTTAACGTGTCCGATTGTTGGACTGGTTCATCTGCTGCTCAATAACTCTCACGGTCCTCTAATTGCGATCATTGTGATTCATCATGTATTGATCCATTTATTCAAAAGATCCAAAGACAAAGAACAGGTGCATTACGGTATCATTTTATATTGTTGTTGGACCGGAGTGGGTGGATGGGCACGCATGCGTTCTATATTTCTGCATCCGGTACGTCATGAAATAGGGCGTAGCCATAGACCCATGATGCGGAAGCATATCGCTCCTTGATGTTGCCCTCAGGTTGCCCTGTGCCACTGAGCAGTTTACATAGGAATGAATAGGCCCCATTTTGGAATCCGTTGTCCATTCTATAATACGTCCATGATTCAGACATGTGGGGCTGAGCGAACTGCGCCCCACGGAAGACATCTACTTCACCAAAATGAACGTTGAACATGTAAGTGAATGAAGATTTAATTATGGGGGGTTCTAAAGATATTCTAAAGTAAATGCATTATTCGAATGCAATTAAAATATATTAATTCTCAAAATTAGAAGATTATTAAAAAATATATATATATAAATATATTAAAAAAAGAAAAGATGGCAGGTCGGCGGGAGGGCAGCGCCTCAGCGCCCTCTGCCAGATCGTCTCTCGATACTCACAGAGCTTTCCTGCAACTCCAGAACTGTTTCTCCAATGCTGATCCTGCCTGTTACCGAACCCTCGCCTGTCTGACCACCCGCCGGTTGTCCAGTCCCTGCCGGCCTGTCTGCTCCCCTGTTTCCAGCTCCTCGCCTGCCTGTCTGCCCTCCTGATATCGACCCCTCGTCGGCCCGACTACCCGCCCGCCGACGGTACCGCTAGTCTACCTGATTGCCTGCCGGTTCCCGAATTCTTGCCTGTCCCCATTTACTCTGCCTGCCCGACCCTGATCATCTGTGCGATAAATAAAACCTTTGGACTGCCCTGTCACCATTTTCAGTCTATGCACTTGGGTTCTGCCGAAAAGGGAGAACATTTCGCATTAGCAACAACCGCCTACGGGGACAAACACACTACTTCCGTAGCAAAACACGGCAAGTCTGGTGATTTCAGCAACTCGGCAATGTCGGCGCTGCTTTACTTCCTGTTTCGCCGGATTAGTGTATAGACTTGGTTGAGGCACTGGTCCAGAATCTCCCAACGTTTCAGAAATGAAACAGTGAACATCGAAAACCAGCCAACTCGAAGAAAATAACTACCAATCAAAAGGCTAGATAATTCACATGTGATGTCCACACTAGTGGTCGTTCAGAAAAAAACATGTGTTCCGAAGCCGGATTCTTTACAAAACAATCGATTTGATGTTGAGTTAAATTGAACGATGGTTTTCTAGGGCAAAGATGGTTTTCTTGGGCGTGGTATTGAGGCCTTAAACCCTATGGGGTTTAATGAGCCCTCTAGCATCATTGTTAACTATAACAAATGCATGTTTTACTTTTTGAATGAATATATTAATTTAAACAGTAATGCATGCATTTGTAATAGTTACAATACCACTATTTATCTGTGGCATATAAAGTCATAATCATAAAGCTGGTGTCTGATTTTAACAGGATAATGGATTAGTTAACTTAAACTTCTTAGTTGAAGCCTACAGAATAAACAGTCTCGCAGGAGGGCAAGACGTCTCTTTGAGGGGCCACTTATACATTAATGAGGCGTCGGGGGTTAATCGGAATGCAGGTATTTATGGATTTTTTTGTTAACAAACAAAGAACAACACATCACATATCTTGCCAACAGAGTCATAAAGTAAATGGGATACATCCACACATATTTGGATCATATCATAAGCATTCTTTACAATCTTGTTAAAGATTAATTCATTTGAACTGATTCGGTCGCAAACGACCCATCACTACTAGGGAGCAGAATTTGATGGGTAGCAGAAATTGGCAGAACACCCGCAACAACATAAAAACAGGGTCAGCATATTAAGGCCCAGTCCACACGGAGACGATTTTTTGGTGAAACCGCATAAGTCTTGTGCATTTGGGCCGACCGACCAGGCGGATCCGGCAGATCTTGTGCCTGAAAACGCACTTTTCTGAAACCAGATCCCAAGGTGGATTCAAATAAAAACTGACCTATGTGGTTTTGTGTTAATGGCTCTTTATGGTTCCACGTTCACTCAACGCAATGACCATGCAGACGCATCGACGCAGTCGTGAACCTTTACGCCTCGTTTCCACATACGTATGTTTTTCGTATCCGTGCTTCCGTAAATTTACAGAAGGGGTCACTAGTGTTTTACGTACGGACATGAATTTATTTACGCCAGCCAAAAATATGGGGGAACGTATGATAATGGCCGTTTTTAGGAGACCGGTACTTTGGAACATGAGGATCGACATATACAGAGATAAAAACAAAACCAACCAGGCTTGGAAAGAGATCGGCGAGGAGGTAGGCCTGCCAGGTAGGCCTACTTGCATGTTTTGTGAAAAACAAAAAAACTTTCATACGGTATCTCCGTAAAACAACGGCGGAAGTTACATTTTTTGAACGTACGGAGGGGAGGAGTCTCGGAGGAAAAACGGACATTAAGGAGAATCACATAGGAATGAATGGACTTTCGTTCGGAGACGGTTGGATCGCATGCGATAATGTAGTCCTACGTATGGGGAAACGAGGCGTTATGGTTCTGCATCGGGTTTTAGTAAGTGGACCAATCACAGCCCTTGCTGCTGCGGAAGGTCACGAGGCGCACGCCTTGTTCACACTACCTCCGTCCGTAGACAGCATTGTGGGTCCGTCCGTACATTCGGCTACGGGGCCCTTTTCCAAAATTTGAGAAATGTTCAACTTTTCAGGCAGCGCCGGATCCGTCGGCCAATCAGATCGCGGTTATGGAAAATCCCCGTCTACTGGATCCATTTCGCAATAACAAGCAGGAAGAAGCAGGAAACCGTTATATTTTTTTAAAGAAATGTGGAATGATAGGATTGTTTTTAGTCACCTGTTGTTTGTGTCATCTTTTGTATTTATATCCAGAAATCGGCTTTGTAGCGGGAAGCGATTTGTTTGGCTGCAGTATGCGTCTACAAAGACTAGTCCCCTATACGTCAGACACGCCCTCGGTCATCCGTTGACGTATGCATGTAGTGTGAACAAGGCGTTCCTTGCGTTGCGTGAACGTGAACCATAAAGAGTCCTTGGGCTTGTTCACACTACCTCCGTCCGTTGACGGATCTCATTGACTGTGCATGTGGCCCTTGCGAAATGCAAGATCTGTCTACGGACGGAGGTAGTGTGAACAAGGCGTGCGCCTCGTGACCTTCCACAGCAGCAAGGGCTGTGATTGGTCCGCTTACTAAAACCCGATGCAGAACCATAAAGGTTCACGACTGCGTCGAAGCGTCTGCATGGTCATTGCGTTGAGTGACCGTGGAACCATAAAGAGCCATTAACACAAAACCACATAGGTCAGTTTTTATTTGAATCCACCTTGGGACCTGGTTTCAGAAAAGTGCGTTTTTTCAAGTCTATTATCTTGCTGATATGTTAAACATCCAATAATCAACCCCACCCCCCCCATTCTGCTGTGTTTGGTTAAAGTTGTAATGTTGTGTTGATTGATGATCGACTTCCAAGATCGTTTAAGAATGAGAACTAGGGAGGAGCTGAGTCTGACTGACTCAGCTGAGAACCTTGCATTCCATGATTAGATTCACCGCCACCGGAAACGTGACTGAACAAACAAAAGATTCTGAACGATTCTGCTTGGCGAGCTGACCGACGCTAACTGAATCAAGGAAAATAATCATGAAATCCTTCACTACTACTGGTTCTGCGCATGTGGATCGCGAAAATTCACGATCCCGCGTGCGCATCAATTCATTTCTGCTACCTTTTTGGCTGATGGTGAGTATTTTCTTGAAAACATGTTTCTGAATGTAGAAATACGATTATATAAGTGTTATCTTTACGGGACTGGAAGCGGAGAAAGTTTTTGTCGGTGGTGGGGAGGGGGGCGACGACATTCTGTCATGTCATAACAAGATATCGTGTTATATGATCAATTCTAAATACTTGTGTTTGTAAAGCTATGGAGGAAAGTCGGAAAGATTATTTCACCTTCTGTCTTTGGGAACATTCCTGAATGGGTTTGATAAGTCCCAGAAATTAGGTGCGCTTCGAAATTCACAATAAAGGGTAGGTATCTGAAATACATGCTTGTTTATAACGTCTTTATTGAAGATTTCAGGGGTAAAGTATGTGGAAAGACCAATCGCCTCTATCAAATAATGCTCCCACTGCAGAATCCCGGTATTTTACACCACTACTCACCCTATGTACACTGTAAGAAAATGGGGAGCATATTTTGATGCTGGTTTATAACAACTTTATTGAAGATTGCAGGGATACAGTATGTGGATAGACCAATTGCCTCTATCAACTAGTGCTCCCACTGCAGAATGACGTTATTTTACACCACTACTTGTATCTGCTCTGCACATGCCATCCCGCATCAGAGTCAGGTATCCAACGAGTGACGCTCTTATTCCCGCTCGCTCTCTTTGCTTGACAGCAATCTAGCATCTGGGATCGATTGATATTCGTTGGGTCCCCGGATGTTAACACCGAGTTTCATACATTGAATTTTGCAACTGAATTTGGCATGTTGAATTTGGGGACGTTGAAAATATTTAAGTTGAATTTTCTAACCTTGAATATTTGAGTTTGAGTTTTTTAACATTGAAAAATAGAGCTGGAAATGATTAATTTAGTTAAATTCGGTGGCAAAAATCCAGATACGTTATTTTAATGCATAAATATTCAGTGCTTAAAATTCAATGGCTTTTTGTTTTCAAATCCGATGACACAGATTTACTTCCATAGATATACTTCCATACCGAGCACCGTTCATTTGTGAACCTGGCTGGTGTATGGTCTTCTAACAACTATACTGCTGCATATCCTGTAGTAGTTTTCCAAATGTATTCATGGTATAGCCAAAACAGTATGAAAACAGTAATAGATAACTTCAGTCGAGTTTCTTCTGTGCACATTGTCTAATATCCCTTTCACTACATATATATATATATATCGGCCTATATATATATATATATATATATATATATATATATATATATTTGTTTATCTCTATGCACACACATCCCCTGAGGGTAAGCAGAACTGAGGGAAACAAACAAATGGATGTCTACACGTTTTTGTATAATAGTTGAAACATCAGATGAGCAAACACATAAAGTAGTCTACAACCATGTCGGCTCACATACTCTCATCACAGGTTGCAACGTCTCACACGCACACACGCACACACACACATCCAGTAGGCTATAGAGGCTTAATATTTCGAAACAAGGTCTTCCAATGGCAAATAGACCATGAATGTAGACATGACCTGTTCCAGGTCAGCGTGGTGTTGCCCTGCCGTACAGAAGCACGGTGCACTGTTTCCTGTGTACTACCCACAGTTCTTCTCGTCACCAGAGAATCAGTGTCCAACACTCTTCCTCCTTCCACTCTGTTCCTTCAGAAGCTCTTGGCCGCAGTCCTAAAACATGAGATCTCTGAAGGTACATTTCAGGATTTTAACAGCACCGGCACAAGGGCATGAGCAGTGGTTTATACAATGTTTTCCATTCTGCACATTTGATATGGTTTATTTTTTTTTATTTAGTCAGACATAATGTTGCATAATGATTAAATAGAAAATAAATAACTGTCAGTGATGTTACAGGATAATGTTGCTATCAGGGGGCAGGCAATAGATTGACACAAGCATCACGTTGAACTAAGTGAACTAAATGGGCCACTAACAAGGCCCATTTGTCTCATATCCCCTTGGCAGCCTCCAAGATTTAGCTCTCAGTAGAATCTGACATTAAAGAAGTGAGGCAGGGATACATAATATAATACAAGTCATCCACAAAATAGGCTACCACACAGTTTGTCCTTTCGACTAAAATCAAGAGCCATACTTGTCAAAATCGTGCCCTACATTCAGTCAGATACCACAGTGGTAACAACCAGATGTTTTAACAGGACACTTCTGTCAGGTCCCTTATCACACGCTACCCCTCTTAGGACACTAGGGTTGCGGTTGGATAGTAAAGAGAAATACGTCCTATGCTACTCCTTTGCTAACCTATTCTCCTTGACCTTGACGGAAAGCGTCATGAGGTCAAGGAAAGATGTGAAGGAGAATGCATAAGGACTTATAATTGTCGGTAGATCATGTTGATCATTGTTGATCATTTGTGTCTGCCACATCGTCGTTTTAAATGTGGGACGGCATTATCTCCTTACTTTAGTATTTATGGTCCGGTGTACCCTATGCTAACACAGATAAGAAAGGCAGCATTGAAGCACTTTTCCTTTGATTTTAGAGAATTCTAATAGCTCCTATCATGGCGGCCATCTAGATACTTCCGGGTCATTTAATTTAGTTAGGAACCTTCCTAAGCAATGACACTATCTGACAGCAGCCTAGAACACTATGATCTGTGAGGGTTTTGCTAGTGTGCGCCTCATGTCTGCCTCTGGGATGCTAGCAAATTCAAATCGCAAACCATAGGAGGAAGTTGTCACCAAAAAGCAGCGTGACGTAAATGACACTCATCTCATGTAACTTTTCGCTTTGTAAATCTAACTATATATTACAGATATGTATGAAGTGTTTAGCACGTATAGCCAGCACCTTTCCAGAGAACATAAAAAATATGCTGAATATGGTACAAATATAACGACAATTATCAATTAAATTTCTGGTTAAACCTGCACCCATCTGTAGTTGTGCTTCTAACACAGCCCCTCTGCTGCCAATAGAGCAACACACATCTAAAAAATGCCCCATGATGTAACGTACCTTGTGTGAACAATTGTAAAGTATTGGTACTGTATGAATGGTACTGTACATTTGCTATTTCTAAATCTGTATTACTTTTGAACACTGCAATGCCAAGTGTAGAAATTCTTGTTTACAGCTAACTTGGATTCTGGGGCTATCTAAGCTGAAGACCAACAAGACGTTTGGTCTCCGAAATTGGTCAAATTAATTAGAAAATGGTTGGAACGTGTTTTCTGCGATCTAGGAATTCCCCAGGATCGATCGTCGATAATTATTTTCAGACCTAATGTGAGAAAAAATAATAAATGCATATGATTCTCATCAATAGAAGTAGAATATTTTGAGGAAGTTTAGCCTGAATATGAACAACCTCTTATGGATAACCTTATCCTTGAGCAAAAACAAAACACTGAATGCACATTTCTGTCAGGAAAAATATCCAAAACTTCCATTACTGCTCTGGGCCTCGTTTCCCAATAACGATGGATCTTCGCTCGTACGATCATTCTCATGATGGATCTTGCGAACCATCGTGAATTTCTTTGGAGCGTTTCCCGAAACTCCTCTTAACATGAACGCACGTTCACTGCACTCACGACGTTCGTAGGATTGTAACAGTCCACTGACACTGCTGAAACCGGAGACGAGGAATGTTGCAGGAAAATGGGGTTAATGAGGGTTAAAATATCTCCCCATCAAGGCCAACAGCAGAGTAGCCTACAGAGGCTACTCTGAGAGAAAAGAATAGAAAAGAGAAAAGAATAGACTGCAATAATATGAATGCTAAAGATATTAAAACACAATTGATTAGGCCTAGGCCAACATATGCTATATCAGTCCTAATCCTGAACGCACTGCATACATTTTTTATTTTTTTTATGAATGAAGACACCCGCATGCAATAATGAGTTCACGTCTGAGTGTAGACTACAAACGGGATTAACTGTGGTCAGGGATGTTCGTTACTGTCTAGACAGGGTCCAATAAATAGTGAACTTCATCACAGCCTCACCGAAGTGCCTACAGTGCTTAATGCAAACAATCGCAACAAAAAACGCCTGCAGAAATTCTCCGACACCCGCTGGTCTCAGCATGATGCATGTCTAGCCTATGTCTTCTGTCATTGATCAATATGAGGACATTTTAACCATGATGGTTGAATTAAAATCAGAGGGAGACAGCAAGTGCAGCTCGAAAGCGACCTCCCACACAAGAGCAATGGAATCATTCGATTTTATTATATGCCTTGTGACGTGGCGTTTGATCGGTACATTTCGGCTGCGCATGTATTTTTGGAATTTTAAATTGCTGCAACAAATTATGTTGTTGTTGACTTCTAACATGTCTCAATCTTTGCTGTTTAAATCTAACAGTAGTCTATGAGTAATATATCGGCGGTAACTACTGTTTTTTGGTTGCGAAATTGAGCCCAACTGGGCATTCCGTGGTATTGGATGTGTTTCAATAAAACGCATCCAATACACGAAATGTCCGCTGGTGACGCTGTCACACCAAATTTGTACCGGGTACGTAATCAGTTGTCCGTTGCCAGGCAACGAACAACAGATTACGTAAGGGGTTGTCCGTTGCCAGGCAGGTATCAGAAAACATTCCCACTCATGTTGCCAAAGACGAAATAACATAATACAGATAACGGATCGCTAGATAACACTTGTTTTTACTTTATATTTGTATTGTACTTAATTGTTTAATCGAATTTAGCTAGTAAATTGAGTGTATAAAGCAGGTTTCGAAAAACATTTGTGCTCATGTTGCCAAAGACTAAATAACATTACACATATAACCGATTGCTAGATAACACTTGTTTTTACTTTATATTTATATTGCATTTAATTGTTTAATCGAATTTGTAAAATAAGTGTATCTGTCTTGTCGCGCTCAATGAACGAGTTTGCGAATGTTCTTGAACCTTCCTACGTCATTCGACGTGATCGTCTGTTGCCAGGCAGGTTTGGAATGGATTACGTAAGGATGACGTATCCGGTACAAATTTGGCACCCGGTACAAATTTGGTGTGACAACGCCACTGAGGCTAAAGTAGGCTAACGATGCTCTTAGCATCCTACGAGTACCCCAGGGCCCTGTACCACGAAGCTCGCTTAGAGGGTGAGCGAAGTATGTTGAGCTCCAAGCCTGGGTTAGTTGTACCACGAAAGTCGATCTCTTTTAGCGTCGCTGTATAACCATGGTGACTTATGCTCGCAACCAAACCTGGTCGGGAGCAGTATTTCGGCTTAGTCTAGCCGGAGATCGGCTACTTAAATCGGCGTGCGCAGCTTCCTAGCCCCTCCTCTGACAATGGAGTCACCATTTGTGGGTGTTCCCGTGGACCCCGGCGCACTTCTCGTACAGGCGTCTCTCCGGAGACAGAGGGTTTTAAGGGACAGAACCGATCCCTTGGCATTGTCTGACGATATTCAGATTTCAGACTTTATTGTCATTGTGCAAACAACGAAATTGGGGTTCTTCATGAGAGATACAGATTCTCATCAGAGGGTGATCGTCCTTTTGGACCTTATGTAGACAATGATTACTGTTGCGCATTGTATCTCCGTGACAGTGTGCTAGAGTGGAGGTAGCGCGTCAGTCATGAATTTCTGCGCGGGGGGTTCGACTCCCAAGTGATGCAAATTTATGTGAAGCTTAAAAAGTCCTAATTCTCATGCATATGGAATACTTATTCGCTAAAGCTTATGGAATTATATTTTTGTGCTTATTTCGAACTTGAACCCATATTTTCAAGGCCGTGCTGGCACCACATCTATGGGGGTAAAATGCATGATGATAGACCGGCGAAATTGAACCCCGGTCGCTGGCGTTCGGGTCGTATACCAATCCATTACGCTAGAGCCGCTACCTCTCAGCGGTCGAAAACATGCCATACATTTCTTAAATATGGTGTATTTAAAGTGAATTCCCTAAATGATAGAATAAGGCAGGATGGACGTTGCTTATGCATTTTTAAATCATCATCATTCTATTTGGATTAATGGCGAACAATTCTGCATTTGGCATAGTTATTTTACAGACAATATGCAGAATATTTTCACTTATACGAATATAGACTGCTTGTTCTATCGTAAAGGTGAGAAAAATGACGCAAAAAACGCCCCTTTCCCGTGAACGCGCACTGAACCTAAAGCGGAAAACCTGGTTCAACTAATTGAATCTAAAGTGAGCTTCGTGGTACCATTTAACTCTGATTGCGAGTTGCGGCTCTGTCGAGCCAGGTTTTCCCAAGAAAGCCTGGGTATGTTCAGCGAGCTTCGTGGTATAGGGCACTGGAGTCCTCGTTAGCTACGAGCATTTTCACGACGTTCGTTACCAACAATGCTTTCGGGAAACGGTGGGAAATCTGTACGATGCTCGTACGACGCACTTCACGATCCACTTTCGGGAAACGGGGCCCTGCTGGGTTCAATCTTCCACTATGGGCATATGCCCACAACAACAACAACAACAACAACAACCACAACCCTATAACCGGTGATCCATTCTCAGAACCAGCATGTGATACACCATGCTACTCCTAATGCTCTTCATTGGGTCAAGGCCTCTTCCATTCACTTGGTTGGAATCTCTGTCTGCTGGAGTTTGTCTTGTCGTTGAGGGCTGTTGCTCTGCAGGGTGCATTGCTTCAGGGCTGTGGTATGAGGGACCATGCAAACGGACAGACATTGTTGCCCCGGACACTACACTATATTAGGACGGGGTAGCTGTTGGAGGGGCTAGGGTTGGTTCTTCGTGATTCTCTAACTCTATTAGTCTGGACACAGTACTTGTCATTATCTATCATTATTGTCATTATCAAGTCTTTGTCATGGTAGAGAGGATGGTGGTGGAGCTGGGAATGAAGACAAGCTGGGGGTCCAAACAACTGATATGAAGGCAGATGTGAGCGGAGCAGCGATAGTATTAAGATCAGTGGTGGCAGGAGGAAAGTAAATGGGATCCTCTCTCTCTCTCTCTCTCTCTCTCTCTCTCTCTCTCTCTCTCTCTCTCTCTCTCTCTCTCTCTCTCTCTCTCTCTCTCTCTGCTCCACATGTCGTCTCACTGGGTCGCTCAGTAGAGAGGCTTTTGTCCTTGGCTATCAAATTCTGACCAGGCGTCATTGAGCTCCATGAAAATCATCTTGGCATATTGTTCGTAGGGCTGGCCAGTGGCCTGTGGGGAGAAGGAAGAAGTCACTAGTTTGTACGTCTTTACTTCCTCTCACATCTGCCAGAGGTGTATTATTTATCATACAATAACAATAATTGCACTGAATGAATCCATGGGATGCCCTATTGTTATCTATTAGGGATGTGAATACTGTAACTCAAATTTTCCATGGTTGAATAATCGGACGGTGGCATGAACGAATAATCGATTATTCGATGTGTGCCGACATTCACAAAGGCATCCATGGATCGTCGGCAAGAAATCACTTAGTATCTTAAACGCAAAAAAACAACTACCTGCTAAGTAGTTCCAGTGAAATTGTCTGTTCAGCCTTCAAAACGAGAGCTGGTAAATTGTGAAAAATGCATTTAACTGTAATCCGAAAACGTTGTTATGTGCTATAGACACTATAGTATCTGTGGTATAAAGGCTGGGACGAATTTCAAATTATAAATATGTACACTTTATGTTGAAAGTATAGACCGTCGCTATTCCCATTGAAATGAATGGCGTAGTGATTCGGTTTTCAAAACGAGAGCTGGTAAATTTTGAAAAATGAATTAAACTGTAATCAGACAACGCGGTTATATGCTATAGACCCTAGAGTATCTGTGATATTAAGGATGGGACGAATTTCGAATTATAAATATGTACAATGCATAATGTCGTTAGCTCTCGTTTCCGTTGCATAAGAACCTCACGAGAGGGGATTGTTCCATGTATTAGTCAAACCCTCAGACGTTACAAGGGAAACAAAGTTATGGTTTGTGAAAACTTTATATTTTGATTGTAAAACGCATGAAAATATAGCCTAAATGAATGGTCTTCATTTATTTTCTATGGCAAGTGACCATGGTATAAGCGGGTAATGCCCTTGGACACCTGTCCAACATTAGTGCCGTCCGTTAATTCTTGTTTATTTGAATGGGAAAAAATGTTAAAATGTTAAAAGTCGACTTTGATCCTCACGAACGAATAATCCAAAAATCTGATATTCTGATCCATCCCTATTATCTATGCAAGTAATATGGTTTATTGAGATTATATTAGATGCTAGTTACTTTCATCAATAACATTATGTTTTTTTATCGACTTATTCAGTTGAAATTAAAATATCTTTGCTTTGTTTTACGTGAAGGAAACATAGGGCCTATAATTCAGTTTGAAAGTAGTTGTTAATGTTGGATATGTAGCACATTGATTCGGAACAGCTAAAGCAAAGGTGTCCCGTTGTTAAACAATAATGCATATCCATGGAACGTCATTGTCCAATCCGAATCAAGTACTCAACTATGCTGTGGTGTAAGAATGAATATTACAACTCTACAGTTCCTTTCACTGTACTAGAACGGTCCATCCCTATTTAGATTCAGACTAAGCAGGCAGAGACAGTTCTTCCACGCACCTTATCCGGATGGACCACGAGAACGGCCTTGCGGTACACCTTCTTCACCTGCTCGGGGGTCACCAAGTCAGCCATGCCAACGGGCCTCCAGCGCGTCTCCCCCTCCCACAGCACCGTGTGCATGGTGGACAGCAGCGCGCGGATGTTGCGTTCCTTACCCTCGATCCAGTCAAGGATCTGGGACACACACAAAGGGGAGGAGGAGGGGTAAGGTGGAGAAGCAGGGCTGGAGTAGCCCAGTGGAAGTCTATGTGAACAACAGGTCCACACAGGCAAATACACAGGTGGACATGGAAAGATGCCCCTGGCAAGTGGCCACAGAATCATTTTGTAAGTGGCTGTATTGAGATGACAGCAGTTTGAAAGAAAGAAGGATATATAATCATAGGATCGCAGGTTGGAATGGAACCTGGCTCACTAGGAGGAGTACTGGCATGGTAAGCGCGCTAGCATGGTGGGTCACTGAGTCGAATGCCATTGTGTGAATTAAAACAGTCCATTAAGTAGTGTTACGTGAATCATCTACAGCAGTGTTTCTCAGATGGGTGTTGGCAGACCCCTAGGGGTACTTTGAAGGGATTGCAGGGGGTACTAATCTTATTTATTAGGGGTCCGAGCAGCGAAGCTGCTTGATCTGTAAAAGTCATACGGCAGCCTATACCGTAAGTCGAAAACTCATTTTCAGATATGGTTACCATTAACCCCCACTACGGCACTACCCATAAACCCAAATTTGTGGTACTGCACCCAAAGGTGGCTCTATTGTAAAAAATCATGAATTAGTCTTATTTCTCCTCACCAGATTGACCTGGACTAGGATTCCTTCAGAATATTAATCTCTAGAATCAGATGCATTTCTAAAACCCGGGTCTCTAGCCCTAAAATGTTTTACTTTTCCCACAATTTCATATTAAAGCTAAACATGATAAAAAGATTCACAGGCTACAAAAATAATCAAGAATTCACTAAAATCGCCAAGTAAAATCTTTAGACCAAGCCTCACAAAAAACATTGAACAGAATTTGTTTTATTTAGTTCTATTTGAGAAATATTGGCCAATAAAGTTGGAGCAGTTAGCCCATTTTACTTATATGACCATTTTGTTATTGTATAAAAAAACATACGACTATTATTAGGTGGATACCAATAGCCCCCACTACCCATAAACCCAAATTGTGCTACTGCACCCACAAAGGTGGTGCTATTTAAAAAAAAATATGTACTAGCCTTATTTCTCCTTACCAGATTGACCTGGACTCAAAATTCTTTCATCATATTCATATCTAAAATCAGATGCATCTTTTTTTTTTTTGTCTTCTGCTCTAAAAATGTTTACTTTTCCCACAATTTCATAGAAAAGCCAAACGTCCACAGTCTCAACCCATTTTGCCTATATGACCATTTTGTTATTGTATAACTACCATACGTCTAGTATTAGGTGGATACAATTAACAGTGCAAATTTTCAGATCTGTTTTTTTTTTTATGTTTGCTTATCAATAGACATTTTCACCATGTGAATGAAGCTTCTTGCAGTTCAGGAATGTCAGTGGCTCAACAGGATAATGCCTTGTACTGGTGATCCTTAGGTTGAGAGTTCGAATCCTGATTAGAACATGCTGAACATGACATTCTGTCATTGCCACTCATTTAAGAAACACAACATTGAACAGCAACTGAAATTCATCAGGCAATCAATATTCCGACTCATTTATTTCCAAGAATCTGACTGCCAAGACACAGTATGGCATTAGGGGAACTTCTTCGTTAACCAATTTTCCTCCATAATTAAATCTGTCATATTTATATTTCTTCTGTTAGTGTTCTTGACTACAAAGGTTTAATTTCCCCAGAATTTCAAAGATTTTTTTAGGTATATGCTTTTAAAAAAGCCCTTAATTCACTTGAGAAATGTGTGCTTGGAGGTTACTGGATGTTATATGCTTATCAATAGACATTTTGACCATGTGAATGAGGCTGCAGTTCAGGTTTATCAGTGGCTCAATAGGATAATGCCGTGTACAGGTGATCCTTGGGTTGAGAGTTCGAATCCCGATTATAGCATGTTGAGCATGACATTTGGCCATTGCTTTGCAGCTCACCTGAAAGCCGAGGCACAGTATTGCATTAAGTGGAACATCTTCATCAACATCTTTCCTTCATAATTATTTGTCATATTTATATATCTTCTGTGTTCTTGACTTTAAATTTTGCTCGGACCCTGTTAATCACCGCTTGCGGTTATATTTCTTCTATATCTTTTATAATTTATTTCCCTACCCAAAATGTTGAGGAATACCTGGCTGCAATATCTTCTACAAAATCTACAAAAATAGTTTCCGAGCCACTGATCTATCGTGCATTTCTCTACCTTGAGCTTCTCAGGGTCCATCTCTTTGGCCATCTCCTCCTTCCTCATCTCAGCTATTGTCCTGGGTCCCTTCTTCTCCTTGGTCCCGCAGAAGCCCTGACCAGACAGCAGGTCATCAAAGTTGGCATTTGACACCTTTGGTCTAGGAGCTGCTAGGAACGGAGAGAGAGAGAGATGCCGTTAGTTATCTCAATTACTTATATATTTTTAAACCATATTTTGCAGGGGTATTGAAGCTCCAGGTATCGCCACGACAACGCTGATGCATGAGAACCACCCCTGCCCTTAGAAACATGACTCACGCATCCCAGCCGAGGCCTTCTGCCCCACAGCACCTGGGGAGCCTCCGCCCATCGGATTGAAGTGGACGTTGTAGTTGGGTCTGTTCTGGGGAGAGCCGTGGGCTATGGGGGTGTGGCTGGGGCTGGGCTTGGACTGTGGGCGTGGGCCCGGGTGCGGCCACCCACCAGCTCCACCACACCCAATCCCACCAGCGACACCTCCACCACCAGGAGCACATCCAGCCACTGCCGGCCCAACACTACCAGCACCAGCACTACCAGGCTGCCAAGAGGGGAAGCCCACAACCCCGGCGTGCGTCGGCCAGCCCCCAACATGCTGCGGGGAGGGGGGGGGCCTGGAGGGGGAGCCCATGGGTGGGAAGACCGGGGTGGTGCCCGTTGGGGTGGTGGGCTTACTGGAAAAGCCGGAGCCTCCTGATGGGAAGAGGAATAGTCAGGGGCAGAAATGGGACGAAGGGGGATGGTGAGAGAAAGTTTGAAATAAAGGAATAAAGAGCAAACTGAAACAGAAAAATATATGAAATGTGAACCCTAAACAAAACCCAAGGGTGTTATTTGTCCTCAAAACGTTAATCTATGCCATTTTATCAGTCAAATAATTTAACCCAATTTAGCAAGAAAAAAGGGCAAAAAAACAACACTATTTGAACATTGGTTCCGTTCACTAGGTTGGGTTCTTGCGTGATATCTGAGGCACTTCTGAGGCACTCAGACATCATGACCAAAGGGCACCAAAGGCGTGGTTTGTGTGGCCATGTGGAGTTCCGTCTGGGCAGCGGTTGACTGCGGCGTCTGAGAGAAAGCTGAGCTTTTCGAACACTTATAGTGTAATGCCATTGAGTGTGTGGATGGTGAACCTCCGTCTGAGCAGCTATTCTTTTAATACCTGGGTCAGAGTATTAGGCTTCCCGGACACTTATAGTTTAACGCTACGGTGTTTGTTGATGGTGAAGCTCTGACTGAGCAGTGATGTCTTTGATGTCCGCTTCCGAGTGAGGGATAGGCTTTCCGGACACCTATAGTATAACGCTACGGTGTGTGGTACTTTTCATATGCAAGATTAATATGACACTCATACACAACGACGGTACTAAAAAAGTATCATAAAGTTGGAGTGGGTCGTAATCATCAGAATAACACTCCTCCCTCTTTCCTAAAACTCCCAAAACGTATCCTTTTTTAATCTCAGTGTTCAACTTCCATCTGAAACCTTGGGTTCACTGGCTGTTTAACGTCTTATGGGCCTTCTCTGTGTTCTGCTGTGACTGTATAGGTCTCCGTCTTGTTGTCAACTCGCCTCCGAGGCTGCCGAGGTCAGCAAAAGGGTCCAGCGTGTTTGGCTTGGACTGGTGGGTCGGGGTGCTGTGGACGGAGCCTGTGGGACTGCTTGTTGCCGAGCGACTGCCCACGCCAAAGCCTGCTGTAGGAAAAGGTAACAAAATGGTTAAAACAGACCCAGAGTCAGATTTAACGACCACAGGTCAGTTTAACGCTGCGGTTTACCGGCAAGGTGTTATTATTATTAACCCATTGACCTATCTGTGTGTTCAAGCAGGTTGTTCTATCATTTTTCCAATATGTTCCTCTACTCAATTTCACTATAGGGCACTGTTGGGTTGATGTTCAGTGTGTGTGTGTTTGTGTTTACTAGGATTAATCATTCATTTGATCTCACTCCAGGAGGCACGTATTCTCAGTTGAACAGATATTCAATGCCCCAATCAAATCATTGGGGACCTGCAGTGCAATGTGACAACAATAAAGTTTTACCCTGAGGGATCATTTACCATTAAGTGCTATAAAAAAGAAAAAAGGTAAAACTGACTTAAATGGTTCGGCATTATCACAGTGGCCCAAAACACAAGACAGTCCACGTGTGCAGAACCCAGCGTTGACTTCTTTTTATTCACTATGTTCCCTGCGGAGGAAGAGACGCGTTCAGAACGAGCATCTAGGGATGTTGTTTGTACCTGCGCCTGCCGGTCTGTTCCAGTCCCAACCTCCCATGGCGTTCTGCTGCTGGACGTTGACAGTAGGGGTGGTGGGTGGAACTGGGGAACCTCGACCTATCAAAGAACAGGAGGAATAACTGCCAGGGTATGCTATTTTTATATAGGCCTCACAGGCAAAATCTATAGGTGAATAAATGCCTCTAAATGGTTCTTGTGGAGTTTGCTCACAGTCAGGTGTGACGAAGCCAGTGATGATTAAACCATCAGTTTTAAATAGATCTCTCTTAAGTGTCTTTCACAGCTCCTATCTGGGTCTGTATCTCGTTATCCCACACGCCACGCTCGGACAGTTCCAGCCATAATGCACTAGATGAATGTGTGTGTGGGATCCACAGCAGGATTCTTCTGAGCAAACGCAGTAACACCAACCCTACCTCTGTGATGAAATGGCTAAACAGGAGGATGGTGAGTGCATGGAGAATGCAGAAGGGTCCTTGAGTGCATGGAAAGAGCAAGTGCCATGCAGGAAGGGGTCGGGCTGCCCCACGTTACCTGGTCCCATGATGGAGCCCATCAGCTCCAGGGGCTTTGGTGTGGGGGCGGCTCCGAACGGGTTGAACGCTATGGGGGGAAGAAAAGAGTTGACATGAATACGTTTAGAAACAAGGACAACTGTTCCATTGCTCTCTTAAAAAAAGAGAGGGAAAAACATAGCAAACAGACTACAGGTTGGAGCGAGGCGTTTTTTTTTTTTTTACGATTTTAGTCTTTTTATTGTTGAGTAAGACAGGAATGTATGGGAGAGAGATGGGAAGACATGCAGCAAAGGACCACGGGCAGGAATCGAACCCTGGTCGCTGTGGAAAGGACTGGGCCTTTTTGGTACGCGCTCTACCCGGTGAACCACTGGCGCTCCCCGGAGCGAGGCAACTATTTACAATATTTCCATGTGGCACAGTCAATACATTTTGCTCAATTCCCTCTATTTAAGTGTTGATTGTAATGTCCGCCAGCCGTACAGAAGCCTGTATAATTAACGTTTTTTTATAAAGTGTAACGTGACGCAGACAAGCGCAGCACGGTAGAGTCAAAACGACCGGGCTTCACAGATAACGGCCCCAGAAAAGTCCCGCAGCCTGCTGATCACCTGCTGGTGCGGGCGAGGGGCAGGGAGAGGCCCCGCTTGCCGCCACTTTGTGTGGCGTGGACTTGGCAGAGGAGGCTGCACTGGCCGGTGAGGACTGGGTCCCAAACAGGTCCCCCAGCAGGTCTGTGGTAGCGGCGGCACCAGTAGTGGTGTTGGTGTTGTTGTTAGCAACGGAGGCGGTGTGAGACGGCTGCCCGGCCGGGTCCATGGCCGCCCCGCCGAGACCCAGGAGGTCGGCCTCCACCGAGGTGGCAGCGGAGGTGGTGGAGGAGGGTTTTGCTGCGGCGGTGGTGCTGGTGATGCTCTGATGGCTGGAGAGAGAGAGGATCTCATCGTCCGAGGGTTCGCTCTCCTCCCCGTGGCCCCGGCCCTCCGGACCGCCGGGGGGCCGGCTAGGCTCTGTATGAGGGTGGCGTCCGGAGGAATTAGTATTGGAGAAACGAGGGGAGAGAAGGAGTGATGGTGAATGAGGCAGAACAGGTGAGATTGGAGTAAATGCAGAGAGGAGAGAAGGATATAGACGAAGCTTTAAGATAAGTTGAAAAAAAAGAACGCACGGTGGAGAGAGAACAGGAAGACGAGGTACAAGGTAGGTAGCAAAACTCTAGTCAACTAGAGTTAACCGGTTATCTCTCGCTCTTCTCTAGGGGGCTATCTGCTAGGCTGTCACACACACACAAACACACACACACACACACACACCTGCTACAAGGATCGGTCTCTGTTGTAATGGCTGCTTTGGGGGGGTTAAGAGGAAACTGTTGATTGGCTATTGGCTGTTTTTACCTTAAGGGAATAGTTTACTTTGGTAGAACCGTTTTTATAAATCCCTTTTACTTTGTAACACATTATTTGCCCGGTCACACATAACGTACCTTTGAGAATATCGAATAACAACTAAACTTATTTAGAAGGGCATTTTGACTGTTTGTACAAGGGAGGTAAAAATGTTCAACCAAAACAAAATAACTATATATAACAGGGCTGATTCAATTTCAATGTAATCAAATTACAGATATCTATAGCAATCACTCACAATGCCTTCCTCACTGATGTTTTTACGGTCTCTGAATTCTGGTTTGAATTGAAATTGAAATTTCCACTGCATACTAGAGATGTATTCTAGCTCTTGGCTGTTTTCTACTGTCTTACCCTCTAGATCCAACCCTTCCATCTCATCTTGTAGGGACAGAATTGTGAATAAGATTAGGCTTCATACAAATACATGTTGTTCTACACATCTGTGTTGATCTGTACCTTCAGGCCTTTATCAGGCATGAGCATATCTTGTCTCTGTTTTTTATTTGTGTGTGTGTGTGTGTGTGTTAATGTCTTGACTTTATTGTCTCTGCGTGTTTGAAGGTTTCTCTGTGTGTGTGTGTGTGTGTGTGTGTGTGTGTGTGTGTGTGTCTGTGTATGTGTGTGTGTGTGTGTGTGTGTCTGTGTGTGTGTGTGTGTGTGTGTGCTCATGTGTGTGTGTATCTAGTGTATATGCATGTGTGTATCTGTACGTGTACGTGCGTGTGCATGTGTTTGTGTGTCTACATACTGGGATGCAGTATTGTATCTGCAACCGCATATGTTTCGATGCAGGTGTGTGTGTGTGTTTATGTGTGTGTGTGTGTGTGTGTGTGTGTGTGCGTGCGTGCGTTTACCAGCTATAGCAAGGGCGTCCTGGTGCTCCTGGTGACAGGTGAAGAGGACGTTTGGGCCAAGGTCTTTACAGGGGAACTGCTCCCAGGGCGGGGTGAGGTCCTTCTGCTTGTCTGTGGCCTCCACCTCCACCTCCACCATGATGCTGAACAACTCTGGGTACTTTTCAGGAGCATCGCACGCATCCAGCTCTGGTCTGCATGGAAGAGTGAACGCAAGAGAGAAAGGTGTGAGTGGATGTGGGCGCAGAGAGAGAGAGATTTAGAGAGAGAGATTTAGAGAGAGAGATTAGGAGTGTGAGTGTGAGGAGAGAGAGGAACGCGCATCAGGGAGAGAGCGAGAGTGAGAGAGAGAGAAAACGGCAGCTCACACACCACTAACTAGGCTAATGTTCTTGATTGGTTTCCAAGGCATTTGATTCGATATTGAAATGCTTACTCACGTTAGTAAACGTAAATAAATACTGTTGCATCAAATAGGTAACTATATTATTGGTAACTATATTATGTTATTATGTCATGTGGTATTGATATTGTAATTACTTGTTGAACTTCAACATGGTGCTGCCGGGTTCTATGAAGCCAGTGTGGAACTGCATCTGGAATATCTGGGTGTTGGACACCTGAGAACAGAGGAGACTTATTACACACTTAACATTACACTCGTATCTCACTCATTAGTTGTGAGTTGTCGTACGATTGATCTGTAGGTGGTATCGTATTGCATTGAGTGTCACAGCATCTTAAAATGCATCATATTCGCAAATCCAACAGAATTATTTCTTTATATTCACTCTCTACTGTTCTTTCTCAAAGAGTTTATCTCTGTCTTTTAATACTGTATGGTACATATTATATGTGGTACACATGAGGTAGTATATGAATGAAGATTGCAGGAGAATAGTGCTGACATTCAGTCAGCGATGGCATTGCTGCCTTTTTTCCCCCTGCTCAACACCTAGGTTTGGCTGCTTCGGTTTGGATTAGACTGGTTATAGAAAGTCAAACAAAAATGATCTGATTTAATTAGTTTCGCGGAGCACCCAAATCGGGGTATCCGAGCGCTAGGTTGAACTTCAATGCTAAAACATTGTGTTGATCATTTAACACACAATAGGCCCCCAAAGCTTCTACAGCTGTGATGGAACCAAATCGGTACCCAGCTGGCCTTGGTACCTTGGCCTGCAGGCGGCCCCCGATGGTGGACCTCATATGGTAGAGGGAGATCACCACGTCCCCCTGGGCACTCACGCCCAGGGGGAACACCACCTTCCCGTCCTGCACACGGTACTCCCTGGAACATAGGGGGAGGTACGGGGGGAGGGGGAGGGACAGACAGAAAGTCAAACAGGAAAATACAGGAGTGGGTAAATGTGCAAAATGTGGCGACGTGCTGTTTATTTTGTCTGAATATACATGTTATCCCTATAAATATTTGTTTCTGTTTGTTTGTTTCTAATTCGTGTGTGTGAATAAGGGTGCGTGTGCATCTGTGTGTGTGTGTGTGTGTTTGTGCGTGTGCATCCTTGTGTTTGTGTATGTGTGTGAATGCTTCTGTGTGTACATATGTTTGTGCATTTGTACGTATATGTGTGCATATTTGTTATTCTGTGTGTTTGTGTATGTGTGTGTATGTGTGTTTGCGTGTGTGTACCTCATCCTCTCATAGTCCTGCGCTGTGCTGAAGATCCTGGTCTCTCCGATAAGGACGTCACAGAAGGGCCTGCAGCCGCTGCGCTGCTTGTTGAAGCAGGGCACGGGGCTCATTGTCAGGGTCTTGATCACCAGGGGCTTGGAGTGCGGCAGACTGGGCCTCTCCGACACCATGCTACACACGTAGCCGATGTACCTGCACCCAGGGGCGGACCAGGGCGGGATGGTTAAGTTAGTTCAGAATTGATGGTGTGTTGAACAGATTAAGTGACAATTGAGGGGAGGGGGGACATTTACTTATTCTTATTAACTATTTGTTTGTTTGAATGGTTGACAATACATCTTATTTTAAATTAAAAAAAAGTTTTTTTGTCACTAACTACCGGTACTTTTTGAATGGTTGATGAATTTATTTATTTATTTATTATTTATTTCAATATTTACATTTCTAGCGGTTCAGAAATGTCTGCCTCCTGAGAGTACGTTTATTCTAGATTTGGCTCATTGCGTGTGAGTATTTCTTCTTTTTTTTATTATTATTATTGTTTTGCTTTCTTTTTTTGAGGGATGGAAATTAATTTAGTGTATGCCGCCATGAAATCCATGAAATTGAAGCTATGAATTTTGTGATATGTGTTTTTGTATCCTGTGACCTAGTAACCATGTAAGTACCATCTGTGAAAATTTAATAAATATGTGAATTATAAAAAAAAAATGGTGTGTTGCTTAGGCCTTACAGGTCAGGGTTCAATGCCAACATTATTCGGCTACTTCAATGAATCACCAGACCAGATGGCTTCATGACGGTATGAAATGGTGACTTTCCAGCTAGTATGCTATCATTATGAGGGCAGCACAAAAAAATATCATTGAGATTATTTCGACCGATATCATGATTGCAATTTTTCATCGCGATTAACAGGTTATTGATTAAATTGATATTGATATGGGATTTGTAATTTGATTTTAATGCGCTGTGTGTACAAGACCAAATGTATTTATATTTCTATATCTTTCTCTTTTTTTTGAGACAGGTTGCAACCTGTCACAATTAGCTTATTATTATTAATCAAATCCTGGGCAATGCAACAATTTGTGCAGCCATACTAAATGTCATTTCCTTTCTCTTCCAAACCACTTCCTGTGTCTCCTCCCTGTCCTGTCCAGAAAGTCTTCATGATGAAGCTTTTATTTTGATATGGTGCCAAAAGCTGTGCTGCTTCATTACTGCCAAGTTTACTCATTTGGATGTTGGCCCTCTGGGTCTGTCCTCCAAATCCTTACACTCTAACTTTATTCACTCGGGCGGAGGACAAATACAACATTGTCTGTGGTTCAAATGTGACCTTTGTCAGGATGATGTTTAGTGTGTTCCGCTCCCCATCAAAAGGTTCTGGGTTCGATCCCTTGTGAATACTATATAGCATGCCAATAAGTATTTTGTTGTGCCCCATAATAACAACAGCACAATACAGACAGAAGATATTGTAGAGGGCTTAGCTTGCTGGTAGCCAGCCACATGGACTGATTAGCAACAGCAAAACATGATGTTAATCTGATCTATCAGCTCATGGACTGGAGGTATGACAGTGACAGCGAACCCTTACTCATTGCACAGGGCTTGAGCGTAAAATGGTGGCTGAGTGGTTGATCGGAAGGACTTACACACAGCTGTTCACTACACACTACACAGTGGTGGGTAGAGTACTGAAAATCAAATAAAAGTACAATTACTTCCTTCAAAATCTATTTGAGTAAAAGTAAATATTCCAATACGAAAACCTACTTGAGTAGAGTAAAAATGTACTTCATTATAAAGTGACTCAAATTACAAGTTACTTTACATTTTTGCATTGGAGTGCTTGGATCAGTGAAAAATACAAAACGTGTGTGAGTGAGAAAGAGTGAGAAAGAGATGCACTCTTAAAACATTTGTTCACAAGTTGCTTCATTGTGTGTATTGTTCATTCAAAATGTAAAAAAAAAATTAAATTAATTTCAACTCTGTGCAGATGAAAAAGGTAAGAGCTTTGTAGGAAAATTGCCAATGAAACACTAACCAGGCTGGCTGGCTGAGAGAGAGAGAGAGAGAGAGAGAGAGAGAGAGAGAGAGAGAGAGAGAGAGAGAGAGAGAGAGAGAGAGAGAGAGAGAGAGAGAGAGAGAGAGAGAGAGAGAGAGAGAGAGAGAGAGAGAGAGAGAGAGAGAGAGAGAGAGAGAGAGAGAGAGAGAGAGAGAGAGAGAGAGAGAGAGAGAGAGAGAGAGAGAGAGAGAGAGAGAGAGAGAGAGAGAGAGAGAGAGAGAGAGAGAGAGACTGCCAGATTGCTTGTGTCGTTCATTTATCTTCAATGTGTATTTGCCAATTCGATTTTCTTGAAACCATCGCGATTCAGCCAACGTATAGCATGCACGCACACAACCAGACACAACAACGATGAACAAGTCTGCAGAATACAGAGCATGTGTAACATAGTATATTTAGAATTCTATAAACTCTACGTGGACCGTAATCCCCCCCCCCCGCACTCCCCACCGCCGAAAATATCTTCCTGCGTGTCTGCATCCATGGTGTTTCTAGTCTTCAGCCCAACCTAACAGTCGACTCGTCTCCTCGGCTATGGAATCGCAACAATGAAGATAATGTGTTTATCTAAATGGAAAATGTAATTGAGTAAAGAGTAGAATTCGTAATCAAATATTTACTTGAGTAAGAGTAGAATTACAGAATTATAAAGGACCTTGAAAAGGACCCGAAAAAAAAAATTCTTTACTAATTTGCGTTGCTTGTAACGCGTTACTACCCACAACTGACACAACACACTATAACTCCCTCCCTGTGTGTTATTGTTATTGGGAGGAGAGAAAGGTAAAAACAAAAAACATGATTGCAATGAACAATTTTCTTTGAAAGGGAACATAGCTTCAATGTCTGTGTTGGCATTGGCCCAAGAACACATATCTATAGATCTAAATACAGTGGTAGGCATACGTTTAAAAGCTAGTTATTTCATGGATCCAGGATACTATGCAACCCGGATGAAGTCACCTAGCCTAATAGCTCTTAGTTAGCCTAATGATTTTTCAAAGCAAATCAAACCAGCTAATAGGCTAACTGAAATAAAACCATGCCAATCTCTAGGTATGTTGAAGGGTGTGTTATGATGATGATGGCCTATTTTAATTCCAAAGGCTAAGGGAACTTAATCAGGATGCATAGTATCCTGGACCCATGAAATAACTGGCCTTTAAAAATAAAAATCTGGCTGCCTCTATAGGAATTGAACATAGGGGTGTCTATTCTTATGCACCCTGTATTTTAATGGAGAACATTTATTTATTTACGATACATTATTCATTCACAAAGCAAATTGGTGTCCTTAAAGTTTTGATTTTTCCTCATTTGTTTAATTAAGGTCATTAAGATCAATTTCTAAAAGATTCATTTTTATTCCTCTTTTTAGTCAACTTTAGCATGGGTGCCTAAACATATGCCTACAACTGTATAAATAGATCTATTGATTGATCTATAGATCTATGTATACATATAGCGAGAGAGAAAGAGATATAATATTACTTGAAGCTGTGTCATTACCTCTGAACTCTATCTTTATATAGAATGGTGTTTTATATGTGAACAAAGACAAAATAAGGATTGATTATCCAAGTCTATCAGAAAGTATGGAAAGATAACTATCATGATAACTCTCTCTTATGTGTTCTTGTCTTGTATGTCTCTCTCTCACCAGCCATGCATACAACCCTACCCCCTCCACACATAAACACACACACACACACACACACACACACACACACACACACACACACACACACACACACACACACACACACACACTGAGACGGCAAGGGGGTTACGGGATGGTTCTGACCTGCGGTGGGATGGCCAGAGTCCAGAGCCTGGCCTCTTGGCGCTGAGGAGCTGCATGGCGGGCACCGGGTTAGCGAAGAGGTGACAGAAGCAGAACATGGCACCCACCAGCACGCCGGAGGGGGCGTGACCGTCCTACACACCAGGAGAAAGAGAGATAGTTGGAGCGCCTGGAGTTCACCTCATCCATAACACTACAAATACACAAATATATGTGTCACAGATCTAGTAATAATGCAGCTCAAAACACACAAGAGCACGAATTTCACTTCATGTTTGTAGAGAAACCCAAAAATAAATACATTCATATTGTTTAAACAGAGCAAGGTACATTGAGCTCCAATGAAACAGGGCTGTATCTTTCGCTCGCTTCGTTCGTGTAGGATTCTATTCTATACCTATTTCGGGATAAAAAATTCCCAAATATTATTATGCGCCTCCCCAGCACAAGCATGATTTGGCCTTTAAGGCCCTCAATCCTATGCTCATGGTTTAAAGCGGGTACAAAGTCCGTAAAGATCTCTGTTAATGACTTTTATCCTGCTGCAACTAAACAGAATGGTGCATATGTTTGTTCTATTTTTTCCTCCAAATCCACCCATATAAATAAACTGGATTAAAGGTGTATCCAGAGTTCCTGGGAGAGAGAAAAATGTCTGCAACAACTTCCATCAGGACATTTTTTTGTGGTAAACCACAACCGTTTGGCAAAAACACACCGTCCCTTGAAAGAGTACACTCCTGCATGGTTAGAAAAACAGTCGAGGGTAGATATACAAGAGGCATACAGAAAAATAACAGGCCTTAATTTAAATACTTTACAGATTCTGCTATTCTACCTACTACTATACATACTGTATATATTAAAGATTAAATATTAATAGATATATATTCATTTTTTTCTCAGTATTTTTACATAAACATGTACGTTTTATCTTTCCCCAACACACAAGTTGCTTCAGTTTCAGCCTGGCTGTTGACCCAGTAGATCCAGAGACAAGCAGCCACAAAGGAGCATTAGGCTGAATCAGAGGGAACGGTAACATCTGGAGAACTCCAACATGTGTTTCCATTTTGGGAACAAACCCACAAACTTTCAAATTTCAGGTTAAAATTAGGTTAAAAATTTCAGTTAAAATTAACGTCTTTTGTAGTTTGTCTTTAAGTCAACCTTGTGAATCTGCTGCAAAAAGCACATGGTCGAAAGTAGATGGCAAGCTGGACTTTTAATTTGTGAATCTTAAATTATCATTAGTGTAAGTACTCTGTTGGGCGGGGAGGGGAAGGGAGTGTTGCTGGGAGGCGTTCACGTCTTACCGAGCAGGTGATGACACACACGTTCTTGGGGTTCTGCTTGAGCCAGTTGTGCATGTTTTTACACACAGCAAACAGGTTGTGTAGGCTTGGTGCCTGCCTGGAAGGCCAGTTGCACTCTGAAACCTGGGGAGGGAGAGAGGAGGGAGAGAGGAACGTAATAAAAAAGCAAGGAGGAGGGCGGAAGGAATGGAGAAAAGAGAGAAGAAGTTAGACAAAACACAAAGGTTACAGAGAGGGGAGGGGGAAGGGGAGAAGTCAACGGAACAAATGAGAGGGCAAGAGCACAACGCCAAGGAAGGAAGCGAGGAAGAAAGGAAAGTAGAAAGATCCAAACAGAGGAAGGGAATAAAAGAAGGAAAGGGAGGAGTGGATGGGTGAGGTTGGAGGGTTGGCTGTTGTTAGCAGGATGACTCATGCGCTAGCTCATAACACTAACTCAGACAGGGGGGGGCGGTGTGGACCTCACTGAACACCAGAACACGCCATCTGGCCTATATCTGCTGCCACCTTGGCCTGTAGGTCCTTCCCACAGCAACATGTTCGGAGATACGCAGATCATGGATCTTAGATAACTACCTGTGGTCCTGACCCTAATGCTGTACTTCATCATGAAGCTTCAACGCGATGGTTGATAGGAACTCTTGACACCCCACAGGGCGACAGATTTTCTACTGCGCTCCTCACACCCTCATGACCGACCGTCAGAGTGACAGCTGCTGTCCAGCCTTGTGAGGCAGCAGTGGTTTGATGAGCGGGCAGAGGAGGTCAAATGATGCTGCATCGTGCATTGTGTGGTTCATGAAGGAAACACGGTGACGCATACATGTGGCATTGTTGTTCAACACTGATCCATTGTTTCAGATTAACCTTTGTTGTTTTTACACACATTACACGGTATATATACAGTATATCGGATACAAAAAATCGGAATATCGGAAATAGTCCCACTATCCATTTCAACGTTCCTACTATTCAGAAGAATCTGCTGCACGCCTGCGTCAAGAAAGTATAGCTCCGTACCTCGGCCCGGTCCCATCTCACTCACCCGGTTGGAGAACTTGGCTCCACGGTAGTTACGCTGTGATAAGTTGAAGACTGTGTAGTGGTCGGCATGGCGACTGTCTAAGAAGGAGCGGATGTCTTCCACGTGGTTCTGATAGCCAATTTGTGCCGACTCGGCTGGGTAGGTCATCACTAAAGCAGGAAAACAAGATATGTAGAAATGTATTATCGGAAATAGTTGAATCATGAATTACATCACACCCCTTAAAACATAGACAAAAGCATTTGATCATTTGTGTTTATTTTCACAGCGCAAGAAAACACCAACATCTTTAAATGTTACTATTTGGGTCGAACGATGTGTTAGTGAACATTTTGATAATTTTTTACTATGATTTTTAAAGTTGTTAAACGCTGTAAAATTCTTTGTAAAATACATGTGGGTTTTAACATTGATTACCACAACCCTAGCTCTTGCTCTTTGTTTTTCCTTGAATCGCGGCAGCTGTTTCGACTGCTCAGTGTCCCTGCTTAAAGAGGGGTTTACCTAACATGCTTAAATGTATGCGTACCATTCCTCAGAATATAATTGGAGCCGTTATCATCCAACATGTCGCTCTTGTATTGTACTTATTGATTATATATATATAACAGTTCCCACATCAATTCTGTAATCTAGCTGTGAGAAACATATGTGAAATTAATGAATGATTTACATTAAGTTTTCATAAAGCATGATAACATTTGCTGCTTATTGCCTCAGAAGGAGTTGATTCAACAATCTTTAGTTTTCTTGGCTGCTTGTTGGATAAAGCAAGCATATATAGCACATCACTTTGGACTCTTGTAACCTGTGAAGGTATTTGCTATTATAGATGACATTTTCTAGAATAAATATTAATAGATTCATCGAAAAAATATATTGTTCGATAAATTGACTATTAAAATAATTCTTAGTTTCAGCCCTAGTACTTTCTCTGTCACAGATTTGGTGGACTAGTTGGCATCCACAAGAGAGTAGTTGTCTGTGAAACATATCACCTGCATGATGCCCTGTGTGACATTTCCTGTGGTGAGTTCAGAGTAGAGGGAATACAGAAATATGGCATGGTCATTCCCATCAGCAAGAGCAGTGTTCCTCCTGTCAGTGTACTCCGAACCACTCTCCTGATCCTCTTCGATTGCCAGCAGACAGGTGAGAATATCCCTTCCTTGCCCATCAATACAATGATATGTCCTCCTTGTGTTCCCAAATTTCTGGGTGACATGTTCTGTCTTTAGTTTCTTTACAACTTTATTTGCTTCATCCATAGTTAGCACAGTACCATGTTTTAGGGTGGATGCAAGAATGCAAGTATCAAACATGATATCCACCCATAGCAGCTGACCTATCTTTGATCTCAGCTTGTCAGTCTCGCAGTCTGTGAAAGGAGAATCACGCTCAAAAGCTCTCGAGTCCTTGAGAACGGGCTGAAGATTATTTATGTTTATGCCTTGTTGCATCTCCACTCCTTCAACAGAGGCACGTCATGCGTCCCACTTGAAAAGTCTATTTGATGGGAATGTCTGTAGTGGCAAAAAGGTTAGCCTCCCAAGAAGTCATCCAAATGACAAGCAAGGATACCAGTTACACTACAGTGGTCATCAAGCCAGTAGAAAACAGCAGGATCCAGTTGTGATATGTGGCCAAAATGAGACATCTTCTGTGGCACATCATTTTAGCACGTCAGAGCGTACTTCAACATTGTCCAGAGGCTCAACCTGAAGATCCTCCACCTGAGTAAGATCAGCTGACCTCATGTTACCTGCGATCTCAACGGATCTGAGTATTGTAAATTGAGATTGTGAGATTGCTTTAGCCTTTCCAGCTTGCCCCGTCACTTTAGCTGTATGCGAAACACCAGTTTCTCTTTTATTATTTTTCCTGTTTTTTGTACTATGGAGCCTCATACTCTTATGTCAAGTGGCTTTTGATCATCCTGATGATGGTCACCCACAATGTAAGCAACATTGTCAATGTCCATATCACTATCAATAGCAGGTGCATCAGTATTTCCACCTAGGACATTTTTTGCAAGTTGCTGTGGATTTTCAGCCACAGCTACTTCACTGGAGTCAGCATTAGCCTTCCTTAGCCTTGATTGGTAAACCCTGACATAGGTCCCACCATGACGTACAAATATCACAACTCCATCATGTCCTATCACGACTCCAGGGCCTTTCCATTCAACACAGTCTGTCCTCTTGTAATAGACTTTGTCCCTGGTTTCATATTTCTCATCGTCTGAACGGAGTTGCTTTCTCAGATCTCTCCTTATTCTCTCTGAGAACTCTCTCTAGCTCAGTGAATGCTTTACTTGCATTGTGTAATGCTGTTATACGTTGTCCCACCTATGCACTGATAGTAGGGCCTTCCAATGCAGTTTGGCTAAGACTTTCTTTATTGTAATTCAATAAACACACCATCAGTGCACACAAAATTTCGTTACCTTGGCTCACGGTGGAGTGGACACTTAAATGTATAATGTATTCAGAATTCACAGAATATAAAGTGTTGGTACGATTTGAAAAGGTTACAATTACAAAAAAAAAAAAATAGTGCAATGATAAAAGAATCATAGTGTAATAAGCAAAATCAAACGATAACTTTCTGAGGAAAAACATAAGAAATCAAATTGCAGTAAATAAGAAATATATTATCAACATATAGTGACATAGTGATATTGCACTCAGAGGTAGCAGCATTTTATAGTCCAGTGTGGATCCCATGGAGGTTTGGGGGTGTTACAGTCCATGGATGAAGCATTATTTATTGTATTGTCTGTGATTTGCACCCCCAGGAACTTGGTGCTACTGACGACCTCCACTGCAGTGTCATTGATTAGGAGTATGACTGGGCCGAGATTTCCTGAAGTCAACAATGATCTCCTTTGTCTTGTCAACATTGAGGATCAGGTTATTGACTTTACACTAGTCCACCATGTGTTTCACCTTGTCCCTGTAGGCTAGATTGTTGTAGTCCTAGATGAGGCCCACGACAGTTGTGTTGCCCGCAAACTTCAAAATGTGGTTGGTGCCGAATTTGGGGTGACAGTCGTTGGTCATCAGGGTGAACAGCAGGGGGATGAGAACACAGCCCTGGGGGGAACCGGTATTCAGGGAGATGACGCTTGAGCTGTTATTGTTCACCTGTACAGACTGGGTTTTGTACAGGTCCAGTAGCCAGTTGCATAGGGGGGTGCAGAGGCCCAAGTGACCCAGTTTTCACACCAGATGCTGAGGGATGATCATGTTGAACGCTGAGCTCAAGTCCAGAAACAGCATCCGCACGTGGGTGTTTTCATCCTCCAGGCGTTCCAGGCTCAGGTGGAAGGACGAGGAGATGGCATCCTCTGTGGAGCGGTTCGGCTGGTACGCTAACTGGAATGGGTCTAGTGATGGTGGGAGTTTGGAGGTGATATGGTTCTTCACCACCCTCTCGAAGCACTTCATTATGATGGAAGTCAGTGCTACGGGACAGAGGTCAGTCAGATTATTGATGTTGGATTTCTATGGCACTGATATGATGCTGGCAGCCTTGAAGCATGATGGGACAACAGCCTGATTCAACGAGATGTTGAAGATGTTGGTGAGTATGAAGGCCAGCTGGTCTGCACATTCCCTGATAACATTCCCCTCTTGGAATGTTATCGGGGCCAGCTGCCTTCCGTGCGTTGACTTCTCTTAGGGTCCTCCGCACATCCACTGCTTCAAGTCTGGGTGCCTGCTCGTCGGGGTGAGGGATAGCTTTCCTTGCGGGGGTGGTGTTTCAATTCCTCAAGCCGTCCGAAGAACTGGTTCAGTTCATTGAGGAAGCTGATGTTGTCCTGACAGGTGGAGGGGGCAGTCTTGTTACCGTGATAGACTGGATGCCCTGCCATAAAGATCTGGTGTTACCCGGTTCCTGGAAAAAAACATGGATCTGCTAACCTTGGGTGCGCTTTGCTGCCTTGACGGTGCGGTTCAGGTTGGCTCTTGCTTCTCTGAGAGCCCCAACGTCGCCAGATCTAAAGGCGACATCACGGTCCCTCAGCGCTATTCGTACCTCCCCATCCATGGTTTGTCATTTGCCCTAGTTATGTAATTGGCCCTAGTCTTGGTAGCAGCGACATCCTCTGTGCACTTCAGGACGGTTGAAGCATCCTCCTCTACGTCTATATGTTCACTGTCAGTTGTCTCTTTAAACATGTCCCATTCAGTACAAGGGATGGGGATCTAAACCCAGTTCTATCAAGGACCCGGTTCCATTATCGAGTCCCGTCGTTCTTTTTTTTAATAATTTTTTTTAGGTCCAACATAATGTTGTGTCCCTCAAGTCAATCAATCCAATTACTGCAGCGTGTCCATCAATGTTTCTGAATGAAATTTTAAGCAAAGTCTGGCAGTTAACTTTGCTCACGAGGATGACTGAACGCATAGGCGTCGATTATGCTGGAGACGCTGAGGACGCGTCTCCGCCAGATTTCATCAAGATTCATTTTGTACCCACCACAAAAAATAAAAGAATCAAGTTGAATTATTATGGATTATTACACGGGTCTTCTCAATGCCATGGAACGCTCCGTTCACTTGCATGGGCTCTTCACAACTTCCGGCGGTGAGTTATATTTGATAATTCACTGTTGCTAAGTATAATTGACCGCTGTCAAGGAAAACAAAGGACTTTTTGCCTATAATGACGTCTTTGGTATCACTCCTCAAGTAGTCCGGTAAATTTTCAACCCTAGCGTCTTCGGTTGCTAAGCGACGTCAAGGTCTTTGGCGGACTATTTCTCTGCTGATCAACACTACGAATGCTGGTAACAAATAAATTGTAAAAAGACACACAGGGCCGGCGCTTGGCATAGGCAACCTAGGCGACTGCCTAGGGCGGCAAATGCGTTGGGGACGCCCTCTGGTGGCGCCCTTAATTAGTCAATTAAAATATACGAAACAAACGGAGAAAGGAGGGGGCGCGGGAGCAATCGCCAGGGCGCCCGAAACCGTCACCATAGTACGCAGGACAATGCAACAAACCTCTCCCCATGTCGAGTCGCCTAGGGCACCGAAACGGCCAGCGCCGGCTCTGAAGACACACCATGTGAAGTCCTTTTTTCGTTTTGGCACATAGCCGTGTATTAAGCGGGATAATGTATAGAACGTCGCCGGTCATTATCGAAATTACAGTCGGCTGTTTTAACTTGCAATTGATAGTCGGTGGAGTAAGTCTCTTGTTGACACAAAGTGACTTTTGGCCATTCTTGGTTTGCTTGAATTCTGGGATAATTGTGGGGGGGAGTGCATGAGTTTTGGTCAGAATGCCTGATGTAGGCTAGTTTTGATTGAATGCGTGTTGGGAATTGAGAACAGCCAGTTCATGATGTGATACAGCGTTCAGCTGTGCAACAAATATTTTTTTCCTTAAACACTAGGGCTGGGATAAACGATTATTTTTTAAATTATTTATCTAGAGATAATTTTTTCGATGCATCGATTAATTTAACTGTGGGGGGACGTGCGACGACTGGCCTGCAGGGGGAGTATGGGCAGGTTGGGAGCGCACCGGATTGGCTGGGGGGATTGGACCTGAGTGCCAGCAGGTGTCAGCACTCAGGCCAATCAGGGAGTGTTTGTACTTATGTGCCTGCTTTGTGTTGTAGGGAGGAGGAAGGTAATCCAGGAGAGAACGGACCAGAGTGATCCAGAACGGACCAAAGGGATTACTCTGAAAATAACCTTTGTTATAGTTGAAGTTGTGATTTAAAGACAATAAAACAATCTCCCGCTGAGGGATGACAACTCTGAATGAGCTCATTCCTTGGAACCTGTTACAGTGGAGCCCAATGTGGGGCTCGAGTGCAGGAAGAATGGACCAGTCCCCATTGGGAAACGTGCTCGGGCACCTAGCCCAGATGGCGGAGAGACAAGGCCAGCTCCACCAGGCGCAAAACGAGGTGCTCACGGACCTGGCCCAATCCTTGGCCGCCGATCGGGCCATGCTCCGGGAGCTCCTCGCCTCCGGCGGACGCGGCGAAGGACCCCAAGGGGCGGGACCCGCCACACACATACACGTCCCCAAGATAGGGGAGGGAGACGACGCGGAAGCCTTCATCGAGACCTTCCAGGGGGTGGCCGAGGTCTCAGGGTGGCCCCGCCCGGAGTGGGCGCACCGTCTCCTGCCACTCCTAACAAGAGAGGCGCAGCTCGCGGCCCACAGTCTGCCGGCTGGGACCCAGCGAGACTACGACGCCATCACCAGGGCCATCCGAGACCGGCTGGGCCTCTACCCAGAGGAACATCGCCGGCGGTTTCGGGTGCTGGCCTTCCGTTAGGGCGACCGACCCTTCGCCTTCGCCCAGCAGCTGATGGACCAGGCAAGGAGGTGGCTGGTCCCAGACCGGAACACGGCGGAGGACGTGGTGGAGCAGGTGGCCCTGGAGAGGTTCGTGGAGGGGCTGCCGGCTAGGACCTCCGCCTGGGTCCGATACCACCGACCCGAGAGTCTCTCCGCCGCAGTCGTCCTGGCGGAGAGCCACCTGCAGCCACCACCAGCGAGCCAGCGACCACCGACACCGAGCCCACGTACCGGTGCGGCTGCCCCACGGCGGGATAGACCAACCCCGGCGCCGAGGGCGAGATGGGGGGGCGTTCCAGAGCGGGCACATGAGTCGTCTCCCCCCCCCACTCCACAGACAGGCGCTCAGGCGGCAGGGGAGGGGTGTTGGCGGTGCGGGCGGCCTGGCCACTTCCGGCGGGAGTGCCCTATGATGGAGGTGGGTCAGGTCTTCCGCGTCATCGGTGCCCCGTCTCCTCCCCACGGTCCCGGTGAGGCGTACCGTATCCCAGTGAGGATACAGAGGGGTACGCACCAGGCGCTGTTGGACTCGGGCTGCATGCAGACCATGATCCACCAGCGCCTGGTGCGGTCCGAGGCATTGGTGGAGGCGTCGAGCGTTTCGGTGCGCTGTATACACGGGGATGTGCACGAGTATCCTTTGGTCCCTATCGAAAATCGTTCGGGGGGGAAAAAGCATAGTGTTAAGGCGACGGTTAGTTCGAGCCTCACGCATCCCTTGATTCTTGGGTTGGATTGGGCTGGGTTTCCACAGGCTGTTAGGGGGACTATGGGGGTGCGGGCACGACCGGTAGAGACATGTGAGTCATGTACTGTGTTCTGCGCCGAGGCGGGGGTGGACGACGCTGCTCAGGGATCGGGGGAGGCGGGGGATCCCGAACCCGAGGTCCCAGCGCCGAGGTTCCCACCGGTGGAGGATTTCCCCCTCGAGCAGTCTCGTGACGCCACACTGAGCTCAGCCTACGACCAGGTGATGGTTATTGATGGGAGCAAGGTCCGGCCAGACGCAGCGCTGACTTACCCACACTTTATAGTGGTTAGGGATAGGCTTTATCGGATGAGTCGTGACACCCAGAGTGAGGAGGTTGTTACCCAGTTGCTGGAACCCAGGAACCGCCGGAAAATGGTTTTCCATGCGGCGCATTATAACCCAATGGCGGGCCATTTGGGGTACGATAAAACACTTAACCGGATAATGGCCCGGTTCTATTGGCCGGGGATTCGGGCGGAGGTGCGCAGGTGATGCGCATCCTGCCCCGAGTGCCAGCTGGTGAATCCCCCGGCCGTCCCCAGGGCTCCCTTACGGCCCCTTCCCCTGGTGGAAGCCCCCTTCGACCGCGTTGGCATGGACATTATCGGGCCATTAGAACGTTCCGCACAAGGGTATCGATTTGTGTTGGTCCTGATCGACTACGCAACCCGATACCCGGAAGCAATTCCATTGCGCAACATCTCCGCGAAGAGTGTTGCGCAGGCGTTGTTTCATGTCATATCGCGGGTGGGAATCCCGAAAGAGATTCCCACTGACCAGGGCACCAATTTCATGTCACGCACGATTAGGGAACTTTACGGGTTGTTAAAGGTCAAGGCCATCCGCACAAGCGTCTATCACCCAGCCACGGACGGCTTGACTGAGAGGTTTAACCGGACGTTAAAGTCTATGATCCGTAAATTCGTACACGAGGATGCTCGGAATTGGCATCAATGGCTAAACCCTCTGTTGTTTGCAGTGCGGGAAGTGCCCCAGGCTTCCACAGGGTTTTCTCCATTTGAGTTGCTTTATGGGCGCATGCCCAGGGGCGTCCTGGACCTCATTAAAAAAAACTGGGAGGAGGGGTCCAGTGACAGCAAGAACGAAATCCAGTACGTCATGGACTTGCGTGCAAAGCTTCACTCACTAGGGGTATTGTTACGTGAGCACTTGCACCAAGCCCAGGAGAGTCAGAGACGCCTGTACGACAGAGGGACTAGATTACGGGATCTCACTCCGGGGGCTAAGGACCTTGTACTATTGCCCACCTCTAGCACCAAATTACTTGCGAAGTGGCAAGGGCCCTTTGTGGTCACATGGCGGGTTGGGGACGTGGATTACGAGGTAGCGCGTTCGGACAAGGGCGAAAACAAGCAGGTCTACCACATCAACCTCCTAAAGAGGTGGAACGATGCGGTCCCTGTCGCGTTTGCGTCGACGTTACCGGAGAAGGAAGAGCTCGGGCTGGACGTCCCTAGCCTAGGCCCCACCCCCCCGGTCGGTCAGGGCGAGGGTCTCTCAGAGAGTCAGGCACGGGACGTTGCCGGTCTGCAACTCCGGTTCGCCGACGTGTTTTCGCCCCTGCCCGGTCGCACCCCGCTAATTACTCACAACATCGAGACGCAGCCCGGTTTAACGGTGCGGACACGCCCCTACAGGCTGCCCGTCCACAAACAAGATGTGGTGCGGTGCGAATTGGCAACCATGTTGGAGTTGGGCGTGGTCGAGGAGTCTCACAGTGACTGGTGCAGTCCCGTCGTGCTGGTGGGGAAGCCGGACGGGTCTGTTTGGTTCTGTGTAGACTATCGTAGGGTGAATGCGGTGTCGAAGTTCGACGCCTACCCAATGCCTCGGATCGACAAGCTCGTGGATCGGCTTGGCATGGCCACCTATTACACGACTCTGGACTGCACAAAGGGCTACTGGCAGATTCCGCTGTCTCCAGCAGCCCGGGAAAAAACAGCCTTCTCCACTCCGCTCGGTCTCTACCAGTTTAAGGTGCTTCCGTTCGGGTTGTTCGGGGCCCCGGCCACGTTTCAGCGGCTGATGGACCGGGTGTTATGGCCCCACGCCGCGTATGCTGCTGCCGACATTGATGACGTCGTTATCTATAGCGGAACGTGGGAGCAGCATATGCGGCAGGTGGCGGCCGTCCTTCAGTCGCTGAGACGGGCGGGGCTCACGGCCAACCCGAAGAAGTGCGTGATCGGGCGGAGGGAGATTCAATATCTGGGGTTCCACCTGGGGCGGGGGGAAGGTCCGGCCGCAGGTCGGTAAGACTGCGGCGGTCGCTCCCCTCGGCCCAGGACCAAAAAGGAGGTGAGGCGGTTCCTGGGGCTGGCGGGCTACTATCGGCAGTTCGTGCCGAACTTCTCCGACCTGACCTGGCCAGCCCCTTGACCGACCTCACCCGTAAGAGAGCCCCAGATACAGTCCAGTGGTCGGAGCCATGCCAGGTGTCGTTTGAGGCTATAAAAAAACAGCCCTCTGTGGAAAGTCGGTCCTGTGCGCTCCTAACTTTGATCTCCCTTTCTCCCTGCAGACGGACGCGTCGGATAGGGGGTTGGGCGCGGTCCTGACCCAGCAGGTGGAGGGGGTCGACCGCCCGGTGCTGTACCTGAGCCGGAAGTTATCAGACCGGGAGGGTCGGTACAGCACAGTGGAGAAGGAGTGTCTCGCCATCCGGTGGGCGGTCGGCGCCCTCCGCTGCTACCTGCTGGGGCGCGCGTTCACCCTCTACTCCGACCACGCCCCCCTCCAGTGGCTCCACCGCATGAAGGACGTCAACGCGAGGATCACCCGGTGGTACCTCGCGTTGCAGCCCTTCAACTTCCGGGTCGTGCACAGGCCTGGGGCGCAGATGGCCGTGGCGGACTTCCTCTCCCGCTCTGGGGGGGGGGAGTGAGTTGGCGGCCGGATGTGACCCCGGCCTGTGTAGGGCGGTGGGGGTGTGTGGGGGGACGTGCGACGTCTGGCCTGCAGGGGGAGTATGGGCAGGTTGGGAGCGCACCGGATTGGCTGGGGGGATTGGACCTGAGTGCGAGCAGGTGTCAGCACTCAGGCCAATCAGGGAGTGTTGGTACTTATGTGCCTGCTTTGTGTTGTAGTGAGGAGGAAGGTAATCCAGGAGAGAACGGACCAGAGTGATCCAGAACGGACCAAAGGGATTACTCTGAAAATAACCTTTGTTATAGTTTAAGTTGTGATTTAAAGACAATAAAACAATCTCCCGCTGAGGGATGACAACTCTGACTGCGCTCATTCCTTGGAACCCGTTACACTAACGATTCATTTTTTCAGTCTGATTCGATTCGATTATCGATTATCTCCCCATTAATTGACTAATAGCAATTTATACATGTTGATTTACATATCGGAATGAAAAAGAATGAATTCCTTAACATTGCAATACATGTTTATTGCCTTTAAATTTCAAAGTAAAAGTGCAAAGTAATGCATTCTTAGAATTCTACGGTGCTCAGTCATCTGCAGCTGCTCCCGGGTGGCGCCTCTTCAGGTGCTGGTGCATTGCCGTGGTACTAGAATGGAAAGCCATCTCCATTTTGCAAAGACGACATATCACGGAATCGTTTCCTTTTACATTAAAGAATTCCCATACTTTAGAGGAACGAGTGCGTTGCGTCTTGCACTTATGAAAGTCTGAGGAGCCACTCGTGTTGATACTACGCTCCGGCACCGCCATCTTTGTTTTGGGTTTTTCGAATCGACACGCATATTTCGCGTCGACGTAATTTATGCGTCAACGTCATCGATTATGTCGACGCGTTGTCCCAGCCTATTTAAACACGCAGTTGATTTCCTTTCCTAGCACCTCTTGTTTATGTTGTTAGCTAAGCCATAACATGTCACGTTGTCAACATTGGTTACATTGAGCAGATCATAGTGTGTAATTTGTCAGATGCTATTTAGAAACGTTTTCTTCATAAAACGTGCCAGATAGATTTTGTATACATTTTATTCCTTAGTAATTAGCTGCATGGGTATGCCGTCTTTCAGAACCTTTCATTACCGGCACTAAAGAGAGAAAAAAGAGTGCATCCTCATTGTACCCAGCACTTCTGAAAATGCACTTTCGAATGCGTCTCTGTCCCCAGCACATTTCAAACCAAACTGACGCCCATGGCTTAACGGGAGAAAAGGGCAAAAATAATTTCTTGTAAAGGGGGGAACACAACGTCAATGGCCAAGCACAGTAGTATTGTGCATCAAATAAAACCCAAATGCAATACCTTCGACTGTCTCAGAGTTGGAAAGACTCCTCCTCCTCTGAGAAGGGTCCAGCTGCAGGCTTGGGCGTTTCCGTCATGACACAAGAACGCCCATTAGGCTTTCCTGGTAACGTTTCATCTACCAATCACGAGGTGTTTCTAAAGGCATACTGGGTTTCGCAAGGCATAATGCGAAGCATAGTCGCAAGGTATACTATGCTTTCCTTCCTTAATGGACATTTTACCTCTATCATTAGATTTAGCAATCATGGAGCCTCCCTTGGCTAACGTTAGTTCTATGCTACCCATAATTACTACTAGATCTTATTTTGAAACTTCTGTCTTAGAAAATCGAAGTAGCGAATGTTACAGATATTTACAACATTGCGAAGAAGAAGGGGGCCGGTGTTGATGGTGAAAGTTAGGCCGGTTTATAGTCCTCCGTAAAGTGCTGTACGTAGACACAGATAGCCCTCTCCGTTGCCGGAGAGCCTGTCGGAGACCCTCTCCGTAGCTTACGTGCGCATCCAATATTTTTGAACTATCCGTTGACGCAACGGAGATGATAAGCGCTGTGGATGGTCCTCCTTATTTACTTTGTACCAAATAAGATTTGGACGTTTATTAACAACACTATTTACATGGTTTGTAGTAGGCCTGCACATTTGGGGAAAAACAGGAATCACGATTTTTTAACTTAGAATTGATATCACGGTTCTCCGCCACGATTTTTTTCTCACAAAATGTAATTTTTATTGCAACCATGAACAATGACAAAAAAGAAAATGGCAGTACCAAACATAGTTTTTTGGCACCTCTAGCATGTTGCATTTCATATGCTCCTTTATAACTGATTAAAGTGCAGTATCAAAAACGGAATGATTTACTTTGTACATATAGCAGCACATTGTCTTTAATTGCTGGCCTTTTATAACTACTGAACCAACTCCACACACCTGTAAATGAAGGCTTAAAAAATATACATATATCAAAGTAATTTAAAACTTAAATCCACACAGAGGTGAATCGAGATCATGATTTTATAACGATTTATCATGCAGGCCTGGGGCCGTATTCACAAAGCATTTTATCTTACCGCTAGGAGTGCTCCTAACTCGCGCTAAAACATTTTACGTAGGAGTTTTTTCTTAAAAGTTATTCACAAAGCCGCTGAGACCTACTCTTACTAAGGATAAATCACAAAGAGTGAACTAAGAGTGACGCGCCGTTGCTATGGATTACGTCAATTCTCGTGCACGAGTTTAGAAGCGGTCAGTTCGGTGATTGGTTGTTCAGACGAGCCCACTGAATCACCGAAAAACAAGGAAATAGCCTAGGCTAGAAATTAATTCCTATTAAGTAGTTATAGTGCAGTTAGCAGAATACACGCATGATGACAATTTTGTGCAGACCACGATAATGACGTTGTAGCCTGCACGTTCAAGAGAGAGAGAAAGCAAACAATAAAAATACGTAAAATCTATAAGAAAATAAATGTTACGAACTACCCAAGTGTTGACTGATTTGTTCCAAGGTGTTTACCTAAAATGTGTTTTCAAAGTGATCCCTAAATGCCTGTCCACTCGGTTCCACACGGCCAAATTCCTTGTAATGTTGATCGCCATCATCATCATCATCATCATCATCATCATCGTCTGGCTGTGGAATGTTCCTCCGCTTGCAGAGGTTGTGTAGAATGGCACATACAGTGATTACTGTGCTTGTCCTCTCTGGGGTGAGGCGTATTTCGCCGTGGAGGACATGAAACCGACGTTTCATCTGCCCAATTCCTCTCTCCACAACATTTCGTGTATGTTTGTGTGCTCTAGCAAAGAGCCAATACGATGTGTTTTACGCATAGGACTAAGCGTAATCTGCGTAATCACTTACATGTTACACTTTAACTGTGCTCCCGGTTGTGGATTGAGGTAGGGTGTCTAGAGCCAAGTCTTGCATGGATAGTCACTGTCACCCAGCAAGTGACACCCAACTGGTAGGCCTACATCTCAAAAAGCTGCCTCAGACCGCTCACCATTAAAATGCGCGAATCATGGGTAGCTGAAGATCCAGGCCACTTTGCAACAACATCCAGTAGGCTATGTTAAAATTTGCATCAAAAACAACCTGCGTGTTGATGGAATGCACTTTCTTCCTATTGACGAACACGTTCTCGTCTTTTGATGGCGCAATTATTTTTATTTTTTATAAATTATATAGGCCTATATTTTTTTATAATTTATAATTTTTATAACATTTTATTTCGGGACTAATCGGATTATTCCTGTTAGTCGGGGATGTGATTGCATCGCGCATTAACTCCACAATAAGTTGAATACCCTAACATTTCGTCTCGCAGGCATTTTAAGATTCTTTGTGAATAGGTCTTACTCAGTTAGGAGTCCTCTTGAGGACTTTTAAGCTCTCCTAGACTTAGGTGCTACTTTTAGTCCTAAAATACTTTGTGAATTGCTCTTAGTGAAAAAAGTTAGGAGTCCTAAATTTAAGAGTGACAGGCCCATTATTTTTAGGAGTTACTCCTAAATTCGCCAGTTAGGACCTACTTTTAGCCCTAAGATCCTTTGTGAATACGGCCCCTGGTTTGTAGTCAACATATAAGATCGATCGGGCGGCGAATGCATTGCGTATCCGACATTCCGAAGGAGAACTATGAATGCTCAAGGGGTGCCCGTAGTTACGGAGTCAGATTACGGATTAAGTAGTCGGAGTAGTATACTTTGACATTTTAATACAGTTCAGCAAGACGAAGAAGAAGGGGGCGTTCCAGTCTGCGTAAACGAGAAACCCCACCACACGAGAACACCCATTTGTGTAGTGGGAACATCCATTTGTGCAGTGGGATGATATTGCCTCCTCCTACACCACAGATGGACCCGTCTTCATCATCCACTTAAAGTACGAGCGGTAAACGCATCCACAGACTTTGACGCTAGTCCGTTAAAAATAGTAATCCAATTGTGAAATCAATATTGTAATCCGCAGCATACAAGCTAGTTATCTTATAAAGTAAATAGAGTTTCCGACGTGCTGCGTTGTGTGTTCAGTTTGGCTCAGTAAAACGACTAGGTTATCATGATGCGTTCAAATGTAACATAGAGAAACGGGAAATCAAGTTTTTGGCGAGATACATGAGTAATACTGTATTACTTGTGTTTCTGTATTACTAATAAAGTTGTTTGGTGCTCAAATTATTATAGAATATATAATTAAAACTACTGATTCCAACATTTATCAAGAATTACATATTTAATTTAAAATACAATTATTCATTTCCTAAATATTTTTCTAATCACTAAAAACGCGTTGTATTTCCACCAAATAATATGAAAGTATTGATAGTGGTATCGATAAAGACTCGGATCGTTACGGAGTATCGAAAATGGTATCGATATCAATAAATATTAACGAGCCCCATCCCTAGCCGGTACTCTCAAAGCAATCCTGGAGTGCCGACATAGCTCCTTCAGGCCACACTTTCACTTGTTTCAGTGTGGGCTTACCTCTGATGATCAGGGGCTTGTGCATTGGAATCAACAAGAGAGGTGGTCTGAGGAGCCAAGGTAGGGGCGGGGGTCTGCTCTGAATGTATTTTTGATGTTGCTGTATACCAGGTCCAATGTGTTCTCCCCCCTGGTATCAAAGTCCACACACTGGTAAAAATTTGGGAGGAAGGTCTCCATGTTGGCCTGATTAAAGTCCGCTGCCACAATGAAAACGCCCTCTGGATGTTTGGTGTGCAGGTTGCTGATGGAATTGTAGAGAATACACAGGGCTTCCTTGGTATTTGCACTGGGAGGGATGTAGACTGCTGTGATGATTAATGTTGAGAATTCCCGGGGGAGGTAGAATAGTCTGCATATAATAATCATAAACTCAATGTCCGTGGAGCAGTGACTTGCAATCATAGCAGCGTTGGTATACAAGCTGTTTTTCGTGTAGACATATACACGCCCCCTCCTCGGGATTCACCGGTGAGAGCGCAGCTTCTGTCTGCTCTGAGTTTAGTAAGCCCCTCCAGGCTATTGGCGAAGTCCGGGACCGATGAGTTTAGCCATGTCTCGGTGAAAATGAGAACATAGCAGTCTCTATTTTCCCGTTTGGTGGATAAATCCAGCTTCAGGTAGTCCAGCTTGTTCTTTAGAGAGCGTACATTGGCGAGCAGGATGGATGGAAGTGACGATCTGAACCGTTTAGCCTTTAGCTTCGCTGCTAGTCCAACGCGACAGCCGCGCTTCTGTTTTCTGTCACACCTCCTCCGACGCTCCCTGGGGCGGCCTATGCTGGTGGGAAACTGCATTATTAAGCTCCCCATTAAACTCCCCACCATTATCACGCTCCGGTGGACAGTGGACACTAATCCAGGAATGAATGGAGTGTTTCACTATCACGCTTGGCTTCTTGGAGGTGACGATGCTACCAGCGCTGAAGCGAGTGAAATTATCAATAATGTGAAGGTATCACACATTTGGTCCTGGTTCATGTAAATCCACTGCTACAGTCTCGTTGTATCGAGAAGCCATGGGCAGACCAACACCAGCCATAGGCTTAGGCTTGCTGTGCTTGAGACATACCTCACATTTGCTAACTATCGCTTCCAGGATAATAGTGTTCTCATCATCAGCATTTCCAGCATTCATCAGCAGTTTCTTCAGTCTGACGCATGGCCAAATTGCTTGTGAAGTTTCAGTAAAGCTTTGTGCTTTTGTTTCTCAGTCATATTTTCTGTAATAGCTAGCAGTATTTTCTAACATGTATCACTTGGGGAGTCCTTATCTGATATGTTTATACAGTTATTTCCTGAGGATGTAACCTCTAGTTGTTCAAAATGGTTGCTGTATCATTCTCAAAGTCTGAAATAGCTAACCCTCTATAACCCTCTCTTTAGCGTAGCTTTACCTAGTAGTAAAGGGATTTTACATGGCACTACTTCTGTTTCAATACAGCATTTTGTTATACCTACCTTGGCTGGAATCATGACCCTTTTCAATCGCCTAACTTGAAAGGCTTTCCGCTCTCCATGTTTATCATTTTCTGTATTTCGCTCTCATCCAGTCCCTGCACAAAGTTATCCAGCCACTTTTCACAACAGACTGTCCTTGTGCAAGCTGTGTCAATTAAAGCCAAACCTAGAGCTTCAACCATGAATATAACCGATTTTCACTTCATCTTTACACTCTTTCTTGTGTGGACAATCTATTACCCAAGGCTATGTGCTCTGACAAATACCACTCCTTTGTCCATCTTCCGAATTTATCAAGTGGGTATGTGCATGTTAGTGGTCCTCGAGCTTGGCTACTTGTATTTCTGTACAAAGTCAACAACATATTCCCCCATCTGGAAGTGGTCTCTCCGTGATATCCGATCAAACTCAGAGTACACCTCATAAGCCCGGTCCCTTCCTCTCTTATAAAAACTTTGTCGAGTTCCTGAATCAATGTGCGATATCCCCAGCTCTACCTTTCAGTGATAGAGCTACTGCTAACTGTTGTTTTATCTCGTCCAATCCCGTCACACGTTTCCACATTTCCACTTAATTTTTCCAATTCTCGTAGGACTTCCCTTTGTTGAAACCCGGAGGCATATGTCGTTTTTTAGAAGAAGCCATATTCTGCTACCATGTTCAACTGTAATAATTGTTTTTAGTCAACTTATTTAGTATATTTATTTCAGGCTCTCCACAGCATGACAATCTAGCATCGCCATATCACACGGGGAGCGCAACAACGCGAGCGGAATGTCGCCTAGCGTGTGAAATGGCCATAACACGTAAATGACTACCATAAATAATATAATTGAGGCGCCAATCAATTTAACTTAACACCTCACACCACAACAAGACAGAAGTAATTGCTTGTTTCCTGAACATGTATTTACCTATAATTCGTGACGTGATGTAAGCAATATCCAGCTCCCCTTTTGTGTACCTGTGAAGCACATGAAGAATGATTGAGATTATTGACATCAGATAAATAGTAACTTGGTGCACGGCTTTCTTTGTTTTCCTTGCAGTTTATGGTGAATGGAATCCCTGAGAGCCACGCATTACGGGACAGTAGGTGTGGGGATCACAGGAAGATGGCAGAGCTACAGTAGTAGTAGTGGGCGGTAAACCCCTGGTAATTAAGTAATTGAAAGGGGGGCGGGGCTGGGATCTTTTTAAATCCCCTGTTGCTGCATTACATTACTGTGTGCGAGGTGCCGACGACTCAGGGTTACACACAAGAACATAACAAGGCTTTTGAACACCTGCATGTAATTGGAAATGTGTGGGTAACCCTGTCTTGTGTAGGAGGTATTTGGGAAATGGCCCCATTCACATCTTACTGATGGATAACGCAGAAGGCAGTCAATGATCAACCTATATACCTGGTAGATGTCCTGCTAGAGCTATTTCTGGAAAGACCTGGGTTCATCAGTCAGCTTCGAAAAACGGTGACGAATGGCCTGAAGCCACTTGTGTGTAACCAACAATCGACAGGATGGAAATGCGCTAGAGGTAACAGTTTTTAAGCAATTATGATTCATTCTAACAATGTGCCCTGATCTCTGAACCTGCAATAGTAAATAGGTTTGCTTGATAATTGCAATAAATTCCAAACATGTCGCATTGCCAGCATAAAAAAAATATATATTTAATACTGAGCCTGGAATAGAAGGCTGCTCCTTAAGTATATCAATAGCTTGTACTAAAGCTGATTTAAGAAATGTTTAGACGCTTCCCCTATACTGATAAGAGGAACCACTCATTCTACACAAACTAACAAAAACAAGCACACACACACACACACACACACACACACACACACACACACACACACACACACAAAAACTATTTGCTTAGAGTTCTTATTGAGTCCAGCAATTTGCAATCATCTAACACAGAGTCTATGAATATGCCCAAGGCTACCATAAATGAGTCCAATTAGTTTTGTGCTATAACCACCTACTTTCAAAGCATGTATTATTGGCTGGTATTTAAAAACAGAATCCAGAGAAACACAGGTCCATATACATGTCAAAGCAACAACCCACTTCCAGAATCACAATGGTTTTTAAAAGAGTATTTGGAGAGTCTCTAAGAACACTTTCTAGGGAGTTATCATTTCTATGTATGTACACACACCCCCCCACACACACACACACACACACACACACACACACACACACACACACACACACACACACACGTGTCCTTAAAGCAAACCTGCGACTTCAGCTTAATCTTCTGTGATCTTATCTTCTTCTCTCTATAAAAAAGCGCTTTAATTAAAGGTAATCATTCTACAGTGAAGACCGCCTACAGTCGGTCTCATTCATCCAATGTTGTTGAGCTTCAATACCCATCACAGAGGCCCCATCCACACGGAACCGATTTTTTGGCAAAAACGCTTTTGTGTGTTTGGGCTGACCATCCAGACAAATACAATTAGGGCATTTAGCAGACACTTTTATCCAAAGCACCTTACATCGGTTAATACACATTGCCAAACCGACGGCAGAGTCAACCATGCAAGGCGACATCTAGTCAGGAGCCATCTCGTCAGGAGCAGATAGGATTAAGTGTCTTGCTCAGGGACACATCAACACTCGGAGGAGGAGCTGGGGATCGAACTAGCAACCTTTTCGTTACAAGACAACTGCTCTACCTCCTGAGTTAAGCCGACCCGGTGTCCGGAATCAGACGGATCCAGAACATGCTTTTTAAATTTTCTTAAACCAGGTCCTGGGGTGGATAAGTTAAAAACTAGGATTCGTGTGGACGCCTGAACCGCAAACTAGATGTCATCGCCCCCCCCCATTATTATTAGGGCTAAAACGCAACTGTGGGTCTATTTAATGATCAACTTGTGTTCATAATATGCATGTGTACCCCCGTTAATATACATTGCCATGGACTGTATTATGCGTTACGTGTTTAGTTTGCGTGTGTTTAAACAGACACACGCGCCAAGCATCACCAGCATTCCTTCATTCTTTAAACACTCGGCGGTAAAACTCTGTTTCCTCACGATCAAATACTCATCAATCCTAAAAGTTATGGGCTTGTACACGATTTCTGTGTCAAGAAAATATGTGCTTGCTGTATGGTGTTTGCAGATGCATTGATTTAAAAGTACAACTTATTACCGCTGTATCAGCTGTTCTTTCCCAAATAATTTAACCAACTTTATCATTTACCCTAAAACGAGATTTTGTTTTGGAAGGATGGGATATACTTTGCTCGAGTTTATTATTGTTATTAGGGGTCCAAGCCAACAGGTTGGATCCCTATTGTTTTTGTAGTGTTTTTTATTATTATACTTCCTACCATAGAAGTGGGAACACAGCCCATACCGTAAATGGTGCACACACGCCAATTGCATGACTAGATCCAGATCCGTGAGGACTACGCAGACGACAAAATCCAGACCTGCCTGGTATAGCGCCACTAGGTGGCGCTATACCAAGGAAAACGCGTTTGTGGCTATAACTCCCACACCGAACCTCCCACAGTCCAAAACGTTATACGCACAGATTCACTTGAGTCTGCTGCATCTTTTGGCATAGGCCACGCCCATTTGCGTCTATAGTTTTTTTTCTCGCAAAATCGCGAAAACCACTAAACTGCCTTTTCCCTTCTCCTCCCACATTTCTTGCCCAATCAACACCAAACTTTGCGCACGACATCTTCAGACGCACACGACAAGAAATCAGCTATTATTTTGATCCGACCATCGTTGGCGAAACGGTAGCGTTTTGAATATATGTTTCGCGTTGCAAATCAGTAAAAACTATTTTGATCCAACCGTCGACGACTAAACGGTAGCGGAAAATGCGTTTGGGGCCGAAACTCCCACACCGAACCTCTCACAGTCAAAACCTTTATATCCACAGGTTCACGGTAGCGTTTTGAATACATGCTTTGCGTTGTGCCGGCGAAATGCACATCGCTTGGACCCCTGGATAAATGCTTGCAGTTCTAGTTATTATTATTTTAACACATGGCATAGCCTTGCGTGTTCATTCAGCCCCTATGGATTTTTTTTTTTTCAAAATCCATGTTATTTCTATGCGGTTTCACACACATGAACAATCTTTGACATTATAATATTTAAATTAGGCTGATTGTTTGCTGTGTATAGCCTAGGTGTGCGTAAGCTTATGTTACAGTTCCGACCTGCCTAGGCACATCAAAATAGCAACACCAACTGCGCTATCCGCTATGGCACTTAAACCAGGATTGGTTGCAACCTGGTCTCACAGGAATCCGTGAAATGACCATGGACGCTTAGCTCAAAATCTGTGGAATCCTCACGGAAACACGCCAATTTCCGTGATATGGCCACATATTTTGCTCCAATGCAAGTTGATGAGACTCATATTCCGTGGCACACACAGATCCCCGGTTCAATGAACGAGTCGACCACGGGCGCTTAACTCATAATCCGTGGTGGCCTCACGGAATCACTTAAATTGTCTGTGATATGCCAACGGAATTTGCTCCAATAAAAGTTAATGACACTCATATTCCGTGGCACACACACACACAGATCCCCGTCTCAACGACCGAGCCAACCTGGTCTCACAGGGATCCATGAAATGACCATAGCCTATATATGAATGAAATTGATATTGACGGTATGGCACTATATCCCTGTTCTCGCCCATGCACCCATCTTGAATTGAATAGACCATTTTCGTTGCTTCGAGGAGGTCTGGTGGTCTCCCTATATAATAAATAAATAAACATCTATATATAACAAAATAAATATCTATAAATATGTATGTGTATTTATGTATATATATATATATAGGCTATATATATATACATACATAAATATATATATATATACATACACATACATATTTATACATAGGCCTATATATTTATTTATTTTGTTGCTTTGAGGAGGTCTGGTGGTCTCCGTATATAAATAAATGAATAAATATAAATAAATAGGTTTATTCTACTTCATTTAAGAATGCTCGATTCTGATTGACTGGGAGGGGTGCATTAATCCGGCATATTGCCCGCTGACTTGTCGGTTCTACTTGCTGCTGACTGAGCACAGTAGATCAATACGCCGCTTGTATCATTTTCTATCACATACATTTCCAACATGAGGTCCATAGTAAAAATAAACCAAGGAATGCATGTTTGATCGATAGTCATTAAAGCTGACTTGATACGAACGTAGAAACTACGTTATTAAACTAGTGATCAGATCCAGCGTTGTGTGGTTGCTATAGAAACGAGTTACCTACAGCTGAGCTAACGTTATTCACCGTAGTTCTAAAGGGAACTACTTTTCGAGGGAGATGAACTTAAACAGAGTATACATTCAATAAGCATGCAATACGAATAAGAAAAAGGCTAATTATTGAAGTATTTTAATTGTTTTATTATGTTGGCCGGCGCGAAGTAGAATAAACGGAATAATCACCTCAAGGCAGGGCAATAAACAGTTTGATATGCCCGGCTCGCGAAAGGTATCAATAAATATTGATACCTTCAATATTTATTGAAGGTATCAATAAATATTCGACTTCGTCTCGGGCGGTAAGCCGTCCACGAGCTGGGCATATCAAACTGTTTATTGCCCGGCCTCTCGGTGATTATTCCTTACATGTAGCCTATATACCTATTTACTAGTGGTGAAACGGATCAGTGTGTCCACGGTTCGGTTCAGATAACCGTTTTGGGCCTCGGTTTCGGATACGGTTCGGATTAGGATCATGTCCGTGATAGTAAAAAGGCGGACTTTTTTTTGACGGAGGGTTTGGGGGAGTAACACAAAAAATGAATGAGACCCACAGGCTATTTGCAATGTGTTAATTGACTGCAATCAGACAACTTGCAAGGCTTTTTTGTGCAATAAATGTTCCCCTAAATGCATTTGAAAACATGGTGCACTGAGTGTAACATGTAAGGGATAACGGCTGACGAGGCTTAGAACTCTGGCGACGAGCGCAGCATGAAGCCAGAGTTGCCTCTACCTGTCCATTATTTCCATCGAACCGGTCGACCTCGAAGGCCGTTATCCCGCTTATCACCCGTTTGTATTTATCTCCCATATATTTAGAATGTAATTGTATCAATTACTTTCTTTAAATTTAGGAATCGTCCAGTTTGTTTTGAACGCTGACAGGCTGAAGGGAGGGGCGGGAAAAGTCTCATTGGCTCGGGCAGCACTGGAGAGAATGCATTCCGCTGGGTCCTAAACACCCTTTGGTATCGGACGTTGGCTACAGTAGGCAAAATACGCTACATAAGGCAATGCCTTCATGAAACCGAAATCCGCGGATCTCCAGAATGCTCCGAACTGTGGTAAACGAACCGAACGGATTCGGATACAATTCGAATCCGCTGCAGGCCTACTATTTACATAGGACTACATACCTATTTATAGATATTTTTTTATTATATACGGAGACCACCAGATCTCCTCGAAGCAACGAAAGTGGTCTATTAAATTCACGAAGGGCCGTCGAGAAAAGGGATATAGTGCCATACCGTCAATATGAATTTCATTCATTTCCGAGAGGATGGTCAATGGTCAGATACAGATCTCGTTATAACAATAATTGATATCGATGTAACGAGAAAGGATGTAATGATAACGCCAAGAAAACAAAGGCTAGGCCTACATGGTTATAATTATTTAAATTTAATTAACTTATAAAAATATATAAATATATAATTAACTTATAAAAATAATAGGTAAGTAAAAGAAAAACATATGCAAAAAAAGAGTTAAAAGGGCATTTTAGTATTAGTAAGTAAGTAAGTAAGTTTTATTTATAGAGCACATTTACACACAGCATACACTGACCAAAGTGCTGTACAATAAGATAAAAAATAATAAAAATAATAATGATAATTAAAAATAACAATAAAAATAATTAATTAAAATAGAAAATAAAGGCAAAGTTATTTAGCAGAAAGCTATAGCAAACAAAAAAGTCTTCAGTCTTGTTTTAAAGGTGCTCAGAGTTGGGGCAAGTCTTAAATCCTCTGGGAGTTTATTCCAGCTATTTGTTGCGTAGTAACTAAATCCTGCTTTCCCATGTTTTGTGTTTACTCTGGGGATAATTAACAGATTGGTCTCAGAGCTTCTTAGTGGTCTAAAAGGCTGATGTAGTGGAAGCATATCAGTTAAATATTTTGGGCCTAAACCATGTAGGGATTTATAGGTAAGCAACATGATTTTAAAATCAATTCTCTGACTTACAGGAAGCCAATGTAACGATTTCAGAATTGGTGTAATATGATCAAATTTTTTGGTCTTTGTTAGAACTCTAGCAGCAGCATTCTGAACAAGCTGAAGCTTCCTCAGAGTTTGTTTTGGGAGACCTGTAAGGAGACCATTGCAGTAATCAAGCTTACTAGTGATAAAGGCATGTACAAGTTTTTGTAAGTCTTCGGTGGACATGAGCCCTCTAAGTCTTGCTACATTTTTAAGGTGATAATATGCAGATTTTGTAAATGATTTGATGTGACTGTCAAAATGTAAATCTGAATCCATGATAACCCCTAGATTTCTGGCTTTGATTTAGGTTTTCAGGGACAGAGAGTGAAGGTGTTGGGTTACTTTAAGCCTTTCCGTTTTAGAACCAAATACAATTACCTCTGTTTTGTCCTCATTTAGTTGAAGGAAATTTCGGCACATCCATTCCTTCACTTGCTCAATGCACTGGCACAGCAGATCTATGGGCCGATAGTCATTTGGTGATAGCGATACATAGATGTGCGTGTCATCAGCATAGCAATGATGGTCAATATTGTTATTTTGCATGATTTGCCCTAGTGGGAGCATGTAGATGTTGAATAAAGAGGGTCCTAAGATCAAACCTTGTGGGACTCCACATGTCACGTTGGTTGATTCTGATACAAAGTCGCCAATGGAAACAAAGTAGTTCCTAGTTTGTAGGTAAGACCTGAACCAATTTAAGACAGTGCCTGAAAGCCCCACCCAGTTTTCTAACCTTGCCAGAAGTAATGTATGGTCTACAGTGTCGAATGCAGCACTGAGGTCAAGTAGCATTAGTATTGAGGTTTTGCCAGAGTCTGTGTTAAGACGGATGTCGTTTACAACTTTAATAAGGGCGGTCTCAGTGCTGTGCAGGGGTCGAAATCCTGATTGGAAGGTGTCATAGCAACCAGTTGATGCCAGGAAGTGATTTAGTTGCTGGAGGACAACTTTCTCAATGATTTTACTTATGAAGGGTAGATTCGATATTGGTCTGTAGTTGTTAATAATAGAGGCATCTAGGCTCCGCTTTTTTAAAAGGGGTTTAATAACTGCAGTTTTCAAAGCTTTTGGGAAATTGCCTGACTGGAGAGAGTTGTTAACTATCTGCAATATGTCTACTGCTAGGCAGTCGAAAACATTCTTAAAGAGGTTGGTAGGTATAGTATCAAGGCAACAGGTGGATGGCTTTAGTTGTGTCACAGTTTCCACAAGATTTTGAGAGTCTATAACATTAAAGCATGCCATCCTTGCCACGTAATTTTTGCCTGAACAGGGTGGTAGTCCAACATTTTTGTTTGAAGTGGAGATATTGATGGCGCGTCTGATACCTTCAATTTTATCAATATAAAAAGCTGCAAACTCATTGCATTTCAGCGTGGAATGGAGATCAGGTGGAATTTCTGTTGGGGGGTTGGTCAGTCTGACAACAGTTGCAAATAGGGTTTTTGCATTATTAGTGTTGGTTTTAATGATATTGGAGAAAAATGTTTCTCTAGCATTTTTTAAGTCTAAATTGTAGGCACGGAGGCTCTCTTTATAGATATCATGGTGAATATGAAGTTTTGTTTTACGCCAGATGCGTTCAACCTTCCTGCATTCCTTTTTCTGTGCTGTTACAGAAGCAGCTTTTCTCCAGGGTGCCTTTTGCTTTCCAGAAATCGTTTTAACCTTATAAGGTTCAATGACATCTATGACTTTCAAAATTTTCAAATTAAAGTTTTCTACAAGATCATCAGGAGAACATGGGTTTAGAGGTGGTAGCAAGGAGATGGCCTTTTTAAAAAGTACATTAGAACCTTCATTGATATACCGTTTTTTGACAGTGTTTGATTTTGTCTGTATGTCGGGAATAAAAGATATGTTAAAGAAAACACAAAAGTGGTCAGACAAGGAAGGATCAGTCACAGAGAGATCAGAAACATTGAGGCCCTTTGTGATAACCAGGTCTAGAGTGTGCCCCTTACAATGAGTAGCCTCTTTCACATGTTGAGACAGTTCAAATGTGTCCAAAATGGCAAAAAGTTTTTTTGCACACTTGTCATTCAAATCATCAGTATGAAAACTGAAGTCACCAGTTATAACTAGACAGTCAAATTCTGTGGAGATGCTAGACAATAATTCTGTGAAGTCATCGAAAAAATTTGCAGAATATGTGGGTGGCCTGTAAATAATTAATAGGAGAACTATGGGGGAGCATTTCAATACAGCACTAAGGTATTCGAACGATGGAAAATCACCAAATAACATCTGTTTCCCCTGAAATACATTTTTAAATATAGCAGCAACCCCTCAACCCCTCTTAATTAGTACAATTAAGCAACAAAATAAAGAAATATATAGGCCTATGTAAATATGTATGTGTAGGCTATATATATATATAAATTCACATACATATTTATAAATATTTATTTATTTCGTTTAGTGCTGCCAAGCGATTAAAATATTTAATCGTGATTAATCGCATTAATGTCATAGTTAACTCACGTTAATCGCGAGTAATCTCGATTAATCGCAGATTTCTTTCTATGCTAAATATCCCTTGATTTCTTTGTCCCATTAATTTTTCTCATTTTAATGCTCTTATCAACACGGTGAAGTGCATCGGCTTGTCTTGTGCAAATGTTTTTTTATTCATAACAACATTGGCATATACTGATCAAAACAGGACGATACAAAAAAAAAGCCTATAGTGCAATTAAACGATGAACATACAAACATACTGCCTTGAACACGCCTTTGCTTTTCGCTGACACGACTCTCAGGGCGCAAGTGTAGTGGCGTGAGTTTGGGTGCAAACTAGCAACGATAGGGCCCTAAAAGTTTTAATCGCGATTAATTGCCTAGTATTGGTGAGTTAACTCGTGATTAATCACACTTTTAAAATTATATTTTAAATCCACTCCAATTGAAGTTAAATGAGATTATCAAATGGAATGATACTTTATCATTCATAGCAAATGTACTTAATAAGCAAAAACTAGACCAAGTGATCTTGGAGTTTTATTGATTTACTCAGTGTGGGTTGAATATGAAACTTACGGAACACCACATATTTGGAAATTGTAAAAAGGCAGTTAATTAGTACAATTGTTACAGTAACTAGATAAATTCAAATAAGTAGCGCCACAGATTTGGGAATTGTAAACAGGCTGTCACTAACTGCAATTGTAATCAGGCAGTCTGCAAGTGTAATTTAATGTAAAGTAAGTGGAACTAAAACAAAAATCATTTCTGATATGAATGTTGTCATTCTGTGGGCAAAACCTTTCAAAATCGTGCGTTCAATTTGTATTAATCGCATTAAAATAAGATTGCATTAACGCGTAATTAACGCGTTTACTTGCCCAGCCTTAATTATTATTACTTTTTTTTTTTACATTTTCAGAGGGAGAGAGGGTATGCCATATTGAGAAAGGAAGCGGGCGGAGGGGTTGCTAGCACGGCGAATTTTTGCCACTGAGAGCAGGCAAACTAAGCCTTTCACACGATGGAGCCCCCTAGTCTGTCTGTCCCCCAGTCACAAATTCTGTCCCAAGCCACCCAGACTGTCTGTCCCCCAGCCACCCAAACTCTATGTCCCCCAACCCCCCAGTCTGTCTGTCCCCCAGCCACCCAGATTGTCTGTCCCCCATCCACCCAGACTCCCACCGACTCAGGCCTTGTGTCAGTCCCCCACACACTACCATGCCAGCTCTGCTTTCTCTGAGAACGCTCCTTATCGGCAGGTAAACAAACTAGTGGGCCTGTCTCTCAATTATTTAGTGGCAGTCTTTTGTTTGACAACAGAGACTGAATCGGCCCAATACCAACCTGCAGCCCAATTTAATTAAGCTTATTAGAGATAGAGAGGCCTGTGGAGACATGGTACAACACTCATGAATAGGTCCTCTAGAGTAAATGAGTTGATCAAAAAGATTTGCCTGAAAGTGACCATAAGGTAAATCATTTCAGCATTATTCATGGTAGGACCTCAAAAGCTAATTCTATGTCCGTCTTTATGGCAAATGTGAACATTTGAAACAAAGAACTGTGTCCATGATGCAAACTTATCGTGCATTAAAGCTATCCCTATAGTGATGTACTATAATAGTCTGAAGCAATATAAACTCAAACCCAAACGAAGGACCAACGTTATTCAGCAGCATAATCATTTATTATATATGTTATATAAACAAGTGCAAACACACACACACACACACACACACAAACACACACACTTTCTCTGCCGTGGATGGATATAGAATAGAAACACAGGCATGAATGCATATGTAAAGACAGCAGTACCACGGCCACCAGCCACAGTGAAATCAATCGCCTGTATACACACCAGCACACAGGTTATTTGGCACAATGAGCACCCTTAAATAATTCAGCAAGGAAAAGGAAAGAAAGACAGAAAAGAGGGTGAGAGAGCAGACGAGATATAGGGAAACAAAAATAAGAGAGGAGAGCACAACACAAGAGGCCAGATACCAGAAAGCTGACTGGGGTAAACATCTAATGTGGGCAGAATGTCGGAATAATAATTTTCAGACTCACTGAGAGACAAAGTGTGTGTTTGTGTGTATGTGTGTGCGTGTGTGTGTGGGTGTGTGTGTGTGTGTGTGTGTGTGTGTGTGTGTGTGTGTGTGTGTGTGTGTGTTTGTGCATATTTGTTGGCTAGCATGCATGTGTGTGTTTGTGTCTGTGTTTATTTGTTTCTTACAATACAGTGGACCTCTTTATGCTACCCCATGCAGACGCCTGCGCACAAATCAGACTGTCCCTGCCAGACTCTGTGAACTCCCTCAACACTTACATTTGCATTTTACAATATTTTTGATGAATTTGCAAATTCATCAAAGTATTTCATACAATGTAAATTCTACTTTTAAAATGAGACGTGTGAATAACCAATAAGAGAGGTTTAGAGGGATGTGGTACAACTAAATCTGTGGTCCAAGGTGACCTGAAAAAAAATATTTTCTACGACGAAGCCCTTGGATTCACACTGAACTGATATAGCATTAAAAGTTGCCGTGGGATTAAACTACAGCAAGAACATTCTTTCCTCCTGATTACCTGATAATAATTAGAGCCCGACTGATTTATCGGCGGGCTGTTATTATCGGCCGATATTAGGCATTTTCCAAACTATCGTTATCTGCATTTATAATGGCAGATTAATGTTTCTTTTTTCTTTTTTGGGGGGGGGGGGTTATTGTGTTTTTGTTCAAAGGATTTTAAGTTTGTATTTTTATACAATTGATTTATCAGAACTTGTGTGTGAGTGTGTGTGTGTGTGTGTGTGTGTGTGTGTGTGTGAGTGACGTCAGCGAGTGAGTAGACGAGCGAGGAGAGCGAGCGGTAGTGTGCGTGTCAGTTGGGTGAAGTAATGAACGAGTCCGGTTGTGGTAATAGAAGAAAAGAAGAATAAAGTACCCAGCCCGTCAAGAATCGATGGCCGCTACATTAGCGGCCACCGGTTATGCCGGTCAGAATGAAGAGTGGGCTCCAATAGTGCGAGTTAAAAATAAAGCACATACATTTGTATGATTTTAGCTTGTGTGTGATTTATCGCGGGCACGGGTCGGGTAACAGGCCAAATATTAGCGGGTCCGGGCAGGTGCAGATTTCATTTCGATATTGTCACGGATGACGGGACGGATCTGGTGCTGAACTTTGTGGGTGCGGGTGGGGGCGGGTCTCAAATAATGTATAATTGTGATAAATAAAATATTTATTGATTAAAAATATAAATATATTCCGATATATCGGAATATCGGATTTTTAAATCGGCCTTACAAATCCTTTATCGTTAGGGCTCTAATAATAATCATCACAAAACTCAAGGGCCAAATAGACTACCTGGGCGACTCACATATTATTATGAAGGGCAATGACTTTATGTAGTTTGAAATCCACTTCCAGGGGAGGGAAAAGCACTATGAAGCTTCCTTCATGTTCTCTGTGTCATTGATGGAGTATCCGTTCACCTTAAGTTATGCCTCTCTGTAGAATAGCCACCAAGGGTACGCCGTGGGTCTCCAGGTCACCAGAAGCGACCGCCATCACATGCACCTCTCCAAAAACGTAGCTACATATCGTAACGTGGAACCATACGTAGAACCGGTGTGGGGTTCAACAGGCCACACCTACGGCGGCTCTGCGACGCAGAAGTATAATGCAGCCTGATCATGCCTCTCTGGTGCCCTGTGGGAGATGACCGGCTAGACTCACGTGGCAACCTGGTGCATGACCTTGGTGGAGGTGTCCTTAAGTGTGTCCTTCAGGTTGTCCTTGAAGTTGCTGAAGAACTTCCCGGCGCCGCCCTTCACCATGTCCAGCAGACCGCCACCATAGTTGGCCTCCATATCTGGGGATGGAGGGCCTGTTATAGTGGGTCCAGAGCGGAAACACACGCACACACACACACATGCAGACACAAACACACACACACACACAGACAATCACACCCACACAAATACACAAACATATGCAAACACTAGGGATGAGTCGGTCGCGACCGATTCGTTCACAACTAACGAATCCCGAACGTAAACGACAAGAACTGGTTCCCCAAAACAAGAAGAACTGGTTCTTTGATTCTTTTTTTTTAACATAAAACAAAAATATGGTCACGTAAATAAAATATACAAACGAACAGAGCTTCGTCTGCCCGCGACTTATAATGATTGAGTCTACAACGTTCTCAGAGATTCAGCCAATGAGAGGTAGCAATGGTGTTGCCATGGCACCTGGGTAAACGAATGACAAGGCGGTACCGTCGAATTTGATTTTATCTTGGGTCATACCATTCAACGTGGGGCCACTCATATATCCCCCTACATTTCTGAAATAGACTTGACCTCCATCTGTTTATTGGATAAACGCATTTCCCAATCCCAGGAGTCTTTTTCTCGATTCTACGTCAATTCAAGAACAAACAAAGAAATTAAACTGCAGTTCTTATTTTTTATTTATGACCATGAAATTTCTGTAATTCCTGAACAATGAAGAATAAAATGTTTAAAATTACAAATATAAAACCATGAATGACATAAAGAGAGTAAGCAAGTGGTATAAATATTGGTGGGACATTTGGTTGTACTAAATAGTATATCTTGTCGTTTTTCACTGGGGGTAGAGCCTAGAAGTCGCTTAAATTATGCTCAGGGCCGTCTCGCGGGGGGGGGGGCAGACACCTGTGAGATTCCCTGTCAAATGACGTAATCTGACGTAACGAACAAATCAAAACGAACAAACAAATCGTTATAGTAGGGAGGCAGTAGCTCAGGAGGTAGAGCGTGTTGGTTGGTAACCTGAAGGTTGTTGGTTCGATCCCCGGCTCCAGCTAGCTGAGTGTCGTGGTGTCCTTGAGCAAGGCACCTAACCCTGACTGTTAGCTCCCGACGCACTGGCTGTCGCCTTGCATGGTTGACTCCGCCGTCGGTGTGTGAATGTGTGCGTCAATGGTGAATGTGAGGCAATATTGTAAAGCGCTTGGAGTGGCCAATGGTTAGAAAAGCGCTATATAAATGCTGTACATTTATAGTGAACTGAACTGAAAGAACTAGTTTCCGGAAAAGAATCATTTTGCCAGTCCCTAGCAAACACACACACACAGATACAAAAGAACAAAGACTGAAGATGGAAACAATAACATGCAAATGAAAGACAGCACTCGTTTACATGACATTCAAGAAATTCAAATTATCGGGTAAATCCGACTATGATTGGATTATTAAGATGCATTTATACACCTTAGTCTTACTAAAATCGTGTAAAATCCGGTTTCTCACAGTCGGATTAAGACGAGGACTAGTGGGTTGTTGTCGCCGTCGGAAAACGAGAAACGGCGATTAATTTAAAAAGGTGGCGAAGATGGAGAATGCCGGCGATGTGCCAATGTAGTTACCCCGTATGATAATTGTATCCATGCCCGCAGGAGCGTGCATGCATTCAGTGCAGGTTTAAATACACAATACGCTTCGATTTCACCCAAGGCTGAAATAAAAGTACATGTTTTTCTAAATGTTGCTAATCAATGAAGTTGTAGTAACTTCGGGCACATCTGTCAAAATAAATGTTGTTTTCTTCCGACGTGTTTAGGATCTTTATTCATTCATTGCGCCGTGGCCGAACTGACGGGGTTATTCTGATATTATGAATCTTAAAGACTGCGTCGGGTTCTCAGACTCTCTGGTATTTCCACAACAAGTAAAGACTTGTAGTGGGGGATATCTTGGCCGTGGTTGAGAAGGAATGGGGGGAAAGGAACTTTGGATTTGAGTTTCTGAAGTCCAGATTGAACTGCGACATGGAGGAGGAAGGGATTGTTGCCGTGTGTGGCTCCGCCGCCAGAGGAGCTCCGCCGCCAGACTCCCCGTCAGGCAGACGCTTGGCAGACAACATTGAAATGTTTTAATAGGCTAGACAAAAAGTAATTTCGCTTGTTATTGTTGATAACAAGATAATTAGATTATTGGAGGTAATCTACAAAAGCCCATATGGTTGGAACAATGGGATGTCGGAGCAGAGGGTGTATTTTTTCTAAATAAATGGACGTCGGACTAGTGGGCTTCAGGACCAATGGCATTTTTTCGGGATATTGAGAGGTCGGAACAATGGAGCGTCCGAGAAATGACTTGGACCCGAACTGACAGCTGTTTACTGAAAACATCTTTCTTGAATGCCGCCTGAGTTTGTTGTTGCTGGTTACGTAAAGTAGTCAGCCGGTGGCTCTACCACTAGTTTAAATGGGTACAGCGCCACCTATCGTACCGGGGTATGACATGCTTCAGCCAATGATTTGATTGTCTCAACGCCATGAATACTCTGGCTTTAATCGGATAAGCTGTGCATGTAAAAAAAATACCATTACATTTAGCATTGATTCTTAACAAAACTTTGAAACTATGAAAATAATACTCTGTTGTTCACTCGCTCATCTGAACCAGACATACATTATAAATCATAAAAGTGCATGCAAAGTATGAATCATAAAAGTGCATGCAAAGTAAAGTCAGGATATCGTCATATTAATCCAGTAGCGGCTCTATGTGTACTGTCACAACACACAGTTCCGAGTAAACATTGTTGTTGTTTTTGCTGTTGTATAAGTTGTTGTTGTTGTTGTTCACATTGATATATGATGATGCTATTGCTAGGTAGAACACAAAATGTTCTACCACAAAAATGCATCTGATATATGTAAATGTATCATCCGGACTCATGAGCTCCATGCTAAAATGCAAATTGTGTGGCTGTGTGTGTGTGTGTGTGTGTGTGTGTGTGTGTGTGTGTGTGTGTGTGTGTGTGTGTGTGTGTGTGTGTGTGTGTGTGTGTGTGTGTGTGTGTGTGTGTGTGTGTGTGTGTGTGTGTGTGTGTGTGTGTGTACCTGTGTCTGTGTTAGTGGAGGCTTCTATACGACTACAGGTGAAGCAGTGCTTCACCAAAAAGATGTTAAAAAATAAATAAACCAAAAATCTTACAACAATCCCAATTTCAGTGTTTTGAAACAGAAATACAGTCACTAAGACAAGCTGTTTTCCTGAAATCAATTCTGTGAGTCACAACAGCGCCACCCACGGTGGAAAAGATAATTTCAGTGAAGCAGACTTTCCTTTGCTTCACCACTATTCCCTGGCCTGGCTCCGCCCGCCTAAGTACTTCCGCTCAATTTGAATTTCCCTTCAGTACTAGGTCTGGACCTGCTGTATGTAATTTGGTTTTCTGGTGCCCCTGTCACACTAAATTTGTACCGGCTGCCAAATTTGTACCGGGCGCGTCATCCATACGTAATCCATTCCAAACCTGCCTGCAACAGATGATCGCGTCGTCCGTTGCCGGGCAGGTTTCAAAAAACATTTGCACTCATGTTGCCAAAGACGAAATAACATAGTACAGTTAACGGATCGCTAGATAACACTTGTTTTTACTTTATATTTGTATTGTATTTCATTGTTTAATCAAATTTAGCATGTAAACTGAGTGTTTAAAGCAGGTCAAGGACGAAATAGCACAATACAGATGACGGATCGCTAGATAGAAGGTTCGCGAATGCTCGTGAACCTTTCACGTCATTCGACGCGATCGTCCGTTGCCAGGCAACGGACGACGCGATCATCTGTTGCCGGGCAGGTTTGGAATGGATTACGTATTGATGATGCGCCCGGTACAAATTTGGCAGCCGGTACAAATTTAGTGTGACACCGCCACAGCGGCCACCAATCAGCAAACAGAGGGCGTGTCTGAGAACAATGACGATGAAGTCGTACGCCAGTTTGAGTTGTTGTTGTAGGTCGGTAGTTGATTTACAATGTGCAATTTTTCCCTGATAAATTAAATTCGACGAACAAAACCTGCAGCTGTCGTTGACGGACATTTTCGTGCAGACGCGCAAGGTGTTTGGTTTGTGTACAACCTGCGCGTGATTCCCGGCGCATGACATACGTCACAACCAAACGTTAGCGATTGGTTATGGCAGATCCAGAGTGGCACTGGGCAGATCCAATCATGTTAAACTTCAACAGACACCCGCCTTCAAGTGAGTTAACGTTTGTCAATTGATTAGGTCCAGACTCTCTGTATAAATGAAATGAAGTGAAGTACGAGAGTCTGGTAGAACCAGGCTAACTATTCCCATTGACTTCAATGTAAATCGAGTGAACCCCAGGCGGCTCGTGTTTTTTTTCCGTTTCAATTGATCCTTATGGCAGATAAGTCCCACCCGTAAAGCAGTGACCGATTGGGTAGAATTTTTCACTTCCGACACTTGAACATGATTGACACAACACTCTGGCCAGTCACCGCCTTCATTGGGCAGCTATCGTGAACTGACTTTGAAAGTGACGACTGACGAACACATAGGCCTACGTAATTTGTTGAACATTAATTTAATAAGATACAATTTTTTTTTCTGTGTAGGTGAGGATTTTGTTGGGTTAGTGTTGTTTAGGGGTAGGTTTTTTTTGCTAGTAGTCGCTAGCTCACGTGCAAGATGGATTGGACTAACGGTGATGATGGGGGGGTGAACACCGATGACTGCATTTTACAGGATTCTTTTCAGTCATTTTCATATGAGGACAAATTACGAGTGAAAGCAGAGGGCAGACCAAAACCTCCTGTGAAAACAACACAGCTCGTTGGTGCTACGGTAAGGAGCATTTTAAATTGCTCCATGTATGACAAGGTAAACTGGCTAACAGGGAGTTTGCTGAAAAAACGCCTTTACTGTTGGCCCCGTGTCATGTTTAAAGCATGCAATTGTGGTGTAGAACAAAATAAAAAGAAAACAAAGTGCTTGCATGATATTGAAGCCCACAGCGATCGTGGTGCCTTATCATTTGTTTACCCATGTGCCATTGCAACGCGATTGCACTCCCATTGGCTGAATAGATGAGAACGTTTTAGACTCAATCAATATAAGGTCGCGGGGAGACGAAGCTCTGTTCGTTTGCATATTTTATTTACGTAACCATATTTTTGTTATATGTTTAAAAAGAAAAATCAGTTCTCTTGTTTTGGGAATCAGTTCTCGTTTCGGTGCGTCGGTTTGCTTCACCAATAATTTTGACCACCAGCCGCCACTGGTTTGTGTGCATGTGTGTGTGCGTAGGTGCCCTTGAAAAGGACCATATCTAACATCTCAGACAGCAATATCTGCCACCCCTCATGGGCAATGCATGCAGCAGTCACAACTCTCTCCATAAATTTTATATATCCTTATACCCAAGTTATCAATGTTTGCAAAGTTGCAGCAATGAATTCCATCTGATCTTCAGTCCAACATTAGGACTTTAACGTTTCTGATGACTACGGTACACATGGCCTGCTTTGGTGTAGAATGCTGGAAAAAAACGTGTTTAGGTTGAGAGTTGCGAAAAACGTAATCAGCCAGTCTGACACCAGCGAACAGGTATCAGGTGCTATAAAAGCTATCGATACTATAGCCTCCAACGACACACACATCCCCCTGATCTTCCCGTCTACCCTACACATACACCCTTTATCAAAAAAGGCTAACACAATGTAGTACAGAGATCATTGAAGGATGGAAAAGCCCTGATGGACACCAGTATTGAGTATTGATGAGAGAAGAGCGAATTATGATTGGTTGGTAGTAGATGTTATTTGATTCTATTGATGAGAGGGCAGTGAATGATGATGTCATAATTTACTGAGTGCTCCCCAGGCCTAGTGTGATAGAGACTGGTCAGTGAGCCCAGCTGAAGAATATCTTGCATGCATAAAATAACTACTGAAGATATTCTGTTGATTTATCCGCATAGCCCTGACGAAAAACTCCTGCTGAGCGTTTCAAATGATAAGGACCCCTTATCCAATTTCTTCTCTACCCGCCTTTGCGTGTGCTTTCTAGATGCAAATAGCCTGTGTGCGGCCAGTTGGATGTGGAATTTAGCACAATAGTAAAAAAGGCGCAGAAAGCAGGCCCTGCTAGTATAACGCCTGTAAGATTCAGCACAGCCTGAGACAGAGAAATGAGAGAGAGAAAGACCAAACGTAAGGGGAGGAAAGTAAAAAAATATATAGAGAAGTAGAGAAAGAGAGATGAGAGTGTGATGAGTATGAGAGGGAGAGATGAGAGAGACAGATGACGAGAGAGAAAGATGATAAAGAGAAGTGGGGGCAGGATGACCTCATCAACAGGGACACCCCTAGCCTCTGCCAAAGAGATCAATGGTTTGTGTTTGAGTGTGCCTTCTACCCTTCAGAGTCCCACTCTTTGTGCCTCGACATCCGTCTCAATGTGAATGAGCGCCACGGATACACACACTACACAAACATTCCATAAGCTAGCTGTAGTCAATCACAGAAACACTGTAGAGGTCATAACAAACTGGGTATTGGGTAATCAATGTCCAGTTTGTATGTGCCCTGTATATATCGCACTGAAAAGAAACGTGCGATTCATGAGTCTTAATATCTTTACAAAAAACATTTTTTTACTGTACATAATAACATGTAACGTTATTTTATTTAATATTTTTTGTTGTTCTAGTAAAAACATAGAACGGAATCATCAGTGGGCAGTTTACAAGAAAGTAAGGGTAGGCTACGTATTTATAGTGTGTTTTAGGATAAATAATGAGGAAAGGATTTAGGCTATTAAACAAGTTATACGAGCCTTTGTTTTAATGACATCTTAAACAGAACCAACTTCGGGAAATCCTTGGAGATAGATATGCCGACTCTATTTCAACTGTTGGTAACCAATTGTGATGCAATTATACTCGATAGGCCTGTACAAACTTGCAAAAATCATCAAATGCATATATTATATTATGTAGCCTATGGTTGGGTCTTATAAAGGCACTATCACGTTTCACGTCTGGACTGTCATCTACCTATGTTTTGAAGTTGACATGAATGGGCCAACGGAATTCAGATGCATAGCCTACACGAAAGACCATACACTTGTAGTTAATCTATAAGATGACCGAAATGTGGATATTTTCTTATGCAACAAATGCAACAGACATTACACATTTATTCGAAATACATAGTCAATGACGACGCAGTGAGCGGCTTCGTGTGGCGCTGTGCTAGCTAGGCTGAGAGATGATCCGGAATAATAGCGTTGTTCCAGTCTACCGCAGCACAACTTCCGCTCTCTTACTTTCTTAGCGCTGTGTGCGCCAGTTAACAGTCCCCGGAGCAAGAACAGAATACGACAAGCATAGCAACAACAATTACAAGGAGGATAAATACGGATTATGGACGAAGATTTAACGAAGCGATGTCCGACGCATCTAACGGAAAAGCTTATCCCACTATCAGAAGTCCCTCCCTCTCCCTCGCGTCTCGCATCTAAATCCATGCAAATGAAAGTCCCGCCCTCTATCCCCTCAATAACGCTAATTTGCAGCATCCCGTTCCAGGCGTTCCTTCGTGAGAGGAGAACGCTACGAGGTTATGCGCTAGCAGTCGTTTTGTCTTACCTGAGCTGTCCATGGTGCTGCAGTCGTGCTCCCGGAGCGGGCTCCCCTTCGGTCCGAGGCTAGCTGCTAACGAGCTGCCGATTGTGTGGCTGCTGCTACCTCGCCCTCCGAAATTGAAGCTATCCCCGCCGCTATCGACCAACTGCAAAGATTCATAGCCATCATAACTGGTCTTTTTCTTATAGCCGCTCAACAAGCTCATTACCGAAGATGAAATGAAGACAAAAACAAATCGACTGACTGTTAATGCATTGACTGGAGGCACCACATATCCCAAAGAAACCCCCCCTCTTCTTTCTAAAGGGAGAACAATTCTACCGGGTGTCTGTCCTGGCGTAGTCTCTCTCTCTCTCTCTCTCTCTCTCTCTCTCTCTCTCTCTCTCTCTCTCTCTCTCTCTCTCTCTCTCTCTCTCTCCCTCTCTCTCTCTCTCTCTCTCTCTCTCTCTCTCTCTCTCTCTCTCTCTCTCTCTCTCTCTCTCTCTCTCTCTCTCTCTCTCTCTCTCTCTCTTGTTTACTCTAGCAAAGGCGTAAAAGGGCTCTTTATGGTTCCACGTATGGTTCCTTTCGTTCACCGCAAGGGCCTGACGGCTGAAGCGCCCCCAAAAAATCGTAATGCGCTTTTTATGGTTCCACGTTCCCTCAACGCAATGACCACGCAGACGCTTCGACGCAGTCGTGAACGTTTATGGTTCTGCGTCGGGTTTTAGTAAGCAGACCAATCACAGCCCTTGCTGCTGCTTCGCCTCGACGGAAAGTTAAGGGCAATTTTTTGGGAGGCGCACGACCGGTCCTTGCGGTGGATGCAATGAGGGTACGCAAGGACGTAAGGGGTCCGTAACCCCCTTGCGTTGGGGGAACGTGTAACCATAAAAAGCCCTTAACCTTCCGTCGAGTCGACTTAGCAGCAGGGACCATAATCAGCCCTGTCAACCTTTTTGGTGTATGAGAAAAATAATCATACTGTGTTGCGTCAATATGTCCAGGTTACTTCAAAGGAAAGCTCATGAAGCTTGTCCACCAACAAGACAATGTGTCCAATGGCCGCGTGATGTTGGTAATGATCAATCACCGTTAACTGCCCGTATATATGAGGAGGAACTCCTGGTCACCGAGGGGTTAATATAAGAAGACGTTAGCAGGCCTATATAGTTAAACCTTAACTAGCTTCGTTGGGGTGCACTGGACGATATAATCCAGTGTTTTCTTCGACTAACAACAGTCAAATTCGCCGTTGTATAATGTATCGAATAAGATAGACGGGTGCAAAAAGATCTAATACATTGATCCAAAAGTCAAGTGTTGTTTTAGTTGGATCATGTGACGTTACGCTTGCGGTGATGACGTTGACAGTGCGGACAAGTTGCTCTCGGCCTATGAGTCCAGATTGGACATATTATAGAAGTGGGGGTCCAGACGCACGGTGGGCGTTGTCTCTCTCCGTTACCGCCAATCCCTCTCCAGAACAACGTACAGTGGAGCCTTCCTCCGTCACACTACAATTCGAGGTAACTGCCTGCTGCAAACTACAGGCACTGTACGCTCGGACCCCTTGTATCTATGCCGCGCAGTATTGGACCAAAGGAGACACGACATCGCCAAAAGCTGATAGGGCAGCGGAATGAGGGAGATCTCCTCAGGCAAGGGAGATTTGTGGCAGATGTTACAGCTTTTAACAGAAATCCCTATTGTCGGAAGACAGAAATCTAAACGCGTGGCAATAATCGTTTTGTTATAATTTAAACAGAGGCAGTGTTTCATTACAATAGGCCTGAATACGAAGCATTGATTCGAGTTTCCCAGGTCATGGGTAGGATACGCTTGACCCATCAACAGGAATTACTAGAAATATAGTAGGCCTATAGACCTAATCCAGCAAAATCTCTAACAGATATAGAGCCGCATATATGCTGTGTTGACCGATATAGAGATTTTTGAGACGCATGGCCAAGACCCATCACAGCCTCTCACATAGAAACATAAACAGAACCCACCGAAACAGAATGATGTCTCGGATGATGCTCCGGCGTGCTGTTTCATTCGCAGCTCGCGTAAAGTTGGGCCAGACGCCAAGTAGGCTAATATGTGTCCCTGCGTGGTGAAATGACTTGTACCTCGGTTTGAAACCCATCTCCTTCGTTCAGCATCTCTGACACACACAGATTTCGCTGGCGGGGGGGGGGGGATAATTATGTAACAAACCTTTGGTCTACGACGTTTTAATATCATCTAACTGCTGCTTTCACTAAATGTTTCTTTAGTAAAACGCGGAATTCAACAAAAAACACCAAGTCCTGATCTCCTCAGCGGGGATAACAAAATTCCGCCGATCGTACCTTCACCGGCGCTTTCTACCATGATCCCCGAAGCCCAGCTTCCTTCCGCGGTAGAGATGCTATCTGGACCACAGCTGCGTTTAAAAACACCGACCTTTGAGTTGTCATTCGCAGCAGTCAGTCAAAATGTACACCGATCCCCTGGCCTGATGTGTTGACTGAATGCAAATTTCCAAAATGTTGGAAAAGTGGAATAAAATAAGCCAGGGCTGCAGCGGCGTTCCTTCATGACATTTCGACAGAGGCTTCCGTGTCAGGCGACGGTCCTGAGAGCCAGAGAGGCTGTGCATGGACCTGTCTAGGTGCTGCTGGAAGCTCAGGGGAAACGGCGCCCCTAGGCGCTCGTAAATGAGTCCTACAGGATGGATTTGTAGGCCCTTATTCTTCAATAAGAGCCGACTGAATGGAAGGGAAACATGGGATTAGCATTAGTAACTTTCTGATAAGAATACATTACATCAATTTAGTCTTAATATCTTTACAAATATGCTTTGTCTTACAAAAATATTCTAACCTGTTAGCGAGGTTGTGTGTCAATTCCTTGCAATATCAAAACATCATTAAACTCTTAATTAATATTATATTTGTCATCAATATATATAACACACACACCGGTCATCAACCGACGTCCACAAGGTGTCCTTTTTTTCTGAAAGGTTTTTTCGTTGAGTTTTTCCTTGCTCTTGTTTCAGATCATAGGGGGAGAAATTGTGTAATTGTGATTGAAGGGAATGGAATTTACCTGATTTAACACCATTGTAATTATGACTCAGAGCAGCGGAAACTGCGTTTAATCCCTGAGTGATTCCCGGGGGCTCAGTTGCACAAGACCCAAAGGGTTTATTTGCAGAGCACGGGGGGTCAGAGGATTAAGGAGAACGCACACACACATGCACACAAACACAGACACAGATGAGAAACTAGTTTTCATCCGGAAGGTGCATGCGTAGTATCTTCTTTATGCCTTTGGGTGCCAGCCTTCATACTCCTTACCATATCCATGTATTGGCTTAAATACCAGTTCTGCCGTTTATTTATTGTTTGGTGTGTATTGATTTGGCTTGTTTACGTACGAGTGTGTGTGTCTTCATGTTAGCTTAAATGTTAAGGTAACACACAACCCAACTGAGTCAGCATACACTTGCTTTTATTGGAAATGTTTAGATAGAGATAGAGCTAGGCGAAAGACAAAAGTATTAAACAATTTTGTTGATCGGCTTTATACAAGTCACTCGGGAGATCAATCAACGGCTCTGACTGTTGTAAGCACTGAAAAGTAAAGTCCTTACCCTGTATCCATAAAAAGGCAACACTTTAATAGACATATCATTCATTTTAAGCATTAAGATGAAATGCAACCGTTCAATTTCAAAGTGCGTAAAAAAAAGACATCAATCTTGAATGTCACTAAATAGTGCAACATTATTCCGAACCATTTTATGATTACATATATATCAATGTTTCTAAAAATATATATAGAAATTATAGAAAGGATTAGTGTGCAGAAAGACTTTGAAAAAAGGACAGATTATATAACATAGCCTATTTTGTGTCTGGGAAATCAAGCCAATAATTTGTTTGGATAACTGTCAACATATGATTGTAGCAATGCTATATTGCAACACACATATTTTTCAAAATATGATGGAACAATTTCTCATCTGTAGTAGTAACCAATATTAGTATTATTTGACAGATGTATTGAAATTAATGGAATTCATATTCAAACAGCCCACACAGGAGACGTTCGCAAACAGCTGCGATACAGAAGTTTCAGAACCTCATAATCCAAATTAGCAACTAATACCATTGTGCAGACTTTAAAATACACATACGTGTACGTTAAGAAATCACTGAAGCAAACCTGCAATGACTAATGCAAAATATTTGGAAATATTCCATCACTGAAATGTACATGTGCTGATCACATGCTGATCCAAGAACTGCCATTTCCTTTTAAGACTTAAAGTCCTTTAAAAACGTATTTGGGTCAAGATACGTTACAGAAAATCAGTAATTCTATGACACCATGATGAATTGTTATTCTCAGCAATGTTGAAGTTAACTTGGTAAAACAAAAGAGTGAAAGCACTATACTATATTGTTATGCTATTGTCTATATTCTGTATTTAACATCCAGTTTGTATTCAGTATGATACTTACTTTATTCTATTTATCTAACTATAATGAAATAGTAATTTTACTCATATTGAAAGATAAATCCTATAATATATAAACAATTAAACAGTTTTGGTAATGCCTCTCTTTGGTCATGATCAAAAGTAATGTAAATCAGTTTTCTGATTCAATTCAACTGAAGAAAACTCAATATTTGTGCACAAGGAGCATTATTTATAAATGACATGCTTTTTGAGAAAGAAAATTATAAATAAATCTTGGTTTGTTCAATTAGGATTTCAACTCGCGTGTTTTTCCATTTTGGTGTAAAATACATGCGGTTGAAACACACGTTGGATAACAGAGGTCATCTATTATTTTGATCCCTTTACTTGATCATCAGAAGCCATCATCATGTCTGTGGATTAGCAAGAGGCTTCCCTTTTCCCTTTTACACAAAAATGACTTGCATCAAATTACGACATAAAACGCAGTAGGTGCCTGCAATGCTTACACATGGCCCCTGCCTTGTTGTAAGAACTGGATTGAAGAGAACTCAGATACTGCATTTTAGAAAACAAAAGTATAAAGCAAAAGCAAAACTTAACTATCTGCCCTCTAGCACCAACCCCAGGATTTTTTGTAACCCTTCCTTCCTCGTCACTTTTTCGTCAGGCTTGAGCGGAAGGCTGGCAGGTGTCCAGGGGCTGGGTGGGGATCTTAGTGCTGAGAAGAGAGCTGATGTAGGGCCAGATGCGGTCTGTGTCTGTACCCGAGAACTGGTACAGGATGCCTTGGGACCTTTGTGACAAAAAACACAGCAGAAGTCCAACACATAAAACAAATGCATAACATTTTCCCTCGACTTAGGTGATTAAATGTACTGTGGAGGGGGGGAGGGGGGGTTCTTCCTACGTGTGATGTGTCTAATGTATATCTGTGAAGCGCGATGATAGTGCATGGTATTAAACATGTACAAACAGCTAATTTGTAATTGTACTTACAGGGAACCAAGCGGTTTGCTTGCTGCTTCTGCGTTGCTGAGTAATACGCTTTTCCTGCCTTAAGCACCTCACCATTTTGGGGAATATCGGACATCATTACAGGTTGAATAGGGTTTTTATTATAGGTGTAGGCGGCACAATCTGACACTGAAGTCCTGTATAGTGACTGATGCAAGAGAGCTGTGATCATTGGGTAGCTACTGGGAGAGGTTGCAACCTTGACTCACTTATATAAGTTCATGACAGGCTTGGCCACATCCTTGTAGTGCCTGAGACGAGCCTGCAGGGCCTCAGGCCGGTCGTCCGCATGCTGGATCAGAGGCTCCCCAGTGACGTCATCCCTGCCCTGTGCAGTGTGGAGGAGTCATCAGAGCCACACAACGTAACACAGCGTAACATAGTACAAAATGGCACATCAGAACATGGAACAACGTAACACAACACAATATGATACAACCCAACCACACAAAATACTACAATCCAACACAGCACAGTATAATACAACACTATCTGACAAAAAAATTGTGCAACACACCACAACCCAATACAAAATAGTACAACACACACCATGACACAGTACATCCAAGTCAAGACAACACAACACAGTATCACACAACACAAAACAATGAATTTGGACACGGCACGACATGATTTTGAAAATAGATTTCCTTGATTACCATTTTCTAACTAATTACATCCATAATAGCTCTTAAATCTTACCAACAGCACCTTTAACAGGCAAATGTATGTGGAACCTAATGAATGAAAACATTAAACTCTTGGTTGGTGTCTATATAACCCTGTTATCAGGGTTATCAGTCCATACAAGGACAATGTCAGAACAAAACAAGTGCTCAGCTCACAATTTAGGTTGTTCTGACACACTTAAAATGATATACATTCTTTGAGTCTAACCTAATTTAAATAGCCAGCATCGAATGCTGACCATGTTAATGATAATGTGCCATGAACATGTCAGTATGACTGGGCATTTTGTTGAACACGTACGTCACACATATTTGTGCATGGGTATTAGATAGTTTGAAAGAATCTTAAACAACCGTGTAGTAGCCCTTTGAACGTGGCCTTTGATGCCTTGAAACTTGATCTGAAAACCTTACTAGGGGCTGTTTTGTTCACATTAGACCTTTTATATTGTAATGGCGTTCTGGCACAATGCATTACTACAGGTCAGTTGCTGTGGGAATGAGAATTAACCAAGTGCATCATATTATTATGAGGGTTATTTGCTGGTTTACTGGCAGGTTATTTACAGATGATTTGAGAAATAAAATAGAGTTTAACTGTCAAAACAGAGGACAAAATCATATTTTCCAACTTCCATGACTCATAGCCCTATGACTTGCCTTGGATTTCAATATAGACTCGTAATTAGAAGGATTTACTCCTTAAAGGGGAAGTCCAGGAATGTAACACATTGCATAGACCCCCAACCAATGAAGCAACAGGGCGAGGTTTGAACCAGAGAAGAGTCTCCCAATACATCCATGGGGGTCCATGGTGCATTTGCCATGTTTTTCTCCTGGTAAATGGTGCTTGCAAATTTTGTCTTATTAGCTACTCCTCCTTCCGCCCACCAAAAACATCTATCATAACCAAAATATAATTACACAGATTTCCTGGAAAGTTGCACAACATTCTTAATCAACTCTTTCCCTCTATCCCAAAAAGAACCTCATTATGGTCAAATCGTTCACTTGTCTTCAGACCTGGACTTGAGGAGGGTTGAAGCCCATGTTGTATACCCTGCCGCTGGCTGGATGGATCCATCGGTCGCTCACCCTCTCCCGTAGCGTCTCAAAGGGGATGTTGAGGCTGATGACCAGGTCCATCTGGCAGATGTCATTCAAAGCCTTGGCCTGGGCGATGGTCCTGGGGAACCCTGCAGAAGGAACCGGGCAGAGGAGACAGCAAACTAGTTGGCACAATTATTGCTCAGCAAAAAAAGACTTACATAGGTATCTCTGGACTATGTCATTAAGAATTAAAGTGTTACGGTAGCATTACACATTCAACCAGGCCCTAAACAGTGTTTCAAACGACCGGCTAATAAAAACATGGACAATTAAAAATTATCCTTATGCCGCATCGGACATACAACAAAAATACACGTTGAATCACTTGTCCACTCACAGGATTTGAAAGATTATGCCAGTCACTGCTTTGATTTGGAACATGTAATTTAACTTTAACATGGTGAGGGTTGATTTTTCTCATTTTCATGGTTGCAATTTGGCAGCGAGAATGACTCCTTCACTAGGTAACTTGAAATACTTTCAGAGGTTACAAGTTAGTAATCAATTTCTACATACATAGGTGAGTGTCAATCTTTTCAAATTTTCAAAGAGATTTTGGGTAAATAGCCAGTGATGCCATTAAAAAGAAGACTTGGTGAAACAATGCAGATATGGCCTAATTAATGTACAGCGGGTCTGATTGCCCAGCCCACCTGGCCCATGGTAAAAACATTGAATCTTACATCAAAAATGGAACCATACAGTAACTACAGTTTCTCTATCTGGTTTGATCTCTTGACCTTGAACTTGGTCTCAAGCAATATTAGAGCCTTGCGTTGAGCCCTGGCCGTTGAGTTTCTTCAAGGGAACACTTTGTTTCATCTTGAATTTGAACACTTTGAGATTAAAAAAATATATGTTTTGGGCTAAGGGGTCTAGGAAGGAGGATGGAGATGTTATCCCCATTGTAACAACCCACCCAACTTTGTAATACTTATTTTTCAAGCTTGGACTTTTCATTGAGCATGAGTGTTAAAATGAGCAATAATAACGCAGCTTACTGCTCCCCGGACGGAGCTGGGACTCCAAATGGAGGTGGTGTATCATCATACTAGTTCTGCCTGCCTGGGCGCTTACAGAGCTATGCTGAGTTCTCCAGTGTACGAAGCTATGTACTAACAGGTCACCTCAGGTCATACATGTTTATGTACACACTCAATCTACATGACCACTATAAGTATCTATTTTCATTGGAAGAATGGTACAAGAACTACGACTATTCCTAGAAGTACCAATAGCAGTAGAATATAATATAATATTTTTATTAAATTGTTATTCATTTGATATTAATAATTAGTATTATGAATTGCATTTAGATAGCATTTTTTTACCAGGCATTAAAAGTACTTCAGTGTGTGTGTGCTGGCAGGGTATCACCCCTCATCCACTACTCCACCCCCACACTATTTCATGTGGGGTCAACAAGTGCAACTTAATGCATACAATGTTGTTGTAGTCGTTGTTGTGTAATGTAGCCATGTGACAGCGGAAGGCCTATCATGTAGCTCATACCGTCGAGCAGCCAGCTGTGACCCGTCAACTGCTCCAGTCTGGGGAGCATCAGCCTGGACATGAGATGATCAGGCACCAGCATGCTTCTCTCAACATAGCCCTTCACTAGCACACCGGCATCTGGGAGACACACACGCGCACACACACGTAAGTTTCCTTGTCTTGTTCATGACTACATTGTATTATTTGTTGCAAAAGGACCTTGCAATGTGGTATCTGAGATTGTGTATGATTCATTTTAATAAATTGTTTCACTGTTTGACAAATTATTTTAGCAATTAGAATAATTGTAATAGCTATAGGGGGATCATTATAAGCTACTGCATTTAGGAATATATTATGAATGGAAACAGATTTCAAATCCAAAATGCATCCCATAATTAAAATCCAGCCAACTGTCTAAATATTTGGCAGGAATTTCCCCTGAAAGTTAACTCATTTTAGAAAGTTAATTATCCTCTCAGATGGTTAGTCATGAGATTTTCTTTCTGCACCAAATCTGGCCAATCATGAACATGGGGATCATTCATCTTGTCAAGGTATTTCATTAACACTTATGTAACACAACATTTTTCCATCCATGTTATCTACAAAGCCGTAAAGGTTATTGTAGTTCTTCAAATTGTCCTATCCTACAACAAGGAGCTGAAATTAGTAACATGTGTTTTTACTTAAAGAAAACACGCACTTGAATGAACAAGTCATGTGTGGTGAAAATAGCTTGCCACACGCAAGTTAAAATAGGCTACCGTTTCTAGTTTGGTTTCTAGACAACTATTAAAACAGAACTTAGGTAGGCCTATTTGTCAACGCCTAATACTAAGTAGGCTACGTTTTCCTCAATACGTCAATGCCAACATGTGCAAATGTGTTAAGCTAGATATGACGACGAACACTTTGCAAATTCAATACAATTACAGCTGCGACTCCTTTCCCTACCTGTGTTAGCTGCTATTCCCTCGCGCAGAAAGTGCCCACTAGATAGGTATTGGAGCCCAAAATTTTGAGCAATCCTTTTTGATATAGTTCCTTTTCCAGATCCTGGAGGACCCATGATAGCTGTTCGAAATAATTTGGCCATGGTCCCTCGAAAGCCGATGTTTCCTAAGAGAACAAAGCATATCATTCTTGGATTTGTTTAAGCCACAAGACATTAAACTTTAAAGAGCATACAAGAGGACCAAAACAAATTGCCTTTTCAAATCGAGATCTATCACATCGGAGTTTTCTGAGTTCTTTTTTTCACAGGCTTTTATTGTGGGCTATCCCACGTTTCTATGAATCAAATGAAGCCTAAAACTTCTGTTGGTCGTTTTTCCGCACTCAAAAGAAAACCAGATCGTCTACGTCTTTCTCTGCGAATGGATGAGGGAGCTTCTACAACGCCCTACTTCTCTGCCCCAATACGACACATCTCTGAAAAACTGCGAATGACTTGTGAGCAGAACTGCGCAATATAATGTGGTTGTTGTAGTTTTCTACCACTGGACTCACATTTACGTAAACAAATGTTCTCCAGTGTAATGTGTGATCCAGATGCCTCGGACACCAGCCTTCCGAGTTGCAACGTCAAGTTGTGGCGTCGTTTCCGGTCTCGGAGCACTTATAGTGTTCCCGTTCGACTTCGTGATTGTGTCATGAAATTGGCTATTTCCAAAACAAACAACACAACTTTTACATGGCATTGCACGCACAGCAAGACCGTACAATGCATAGATTGGTGACCGGAGTAAATGAGCCATGTAATCAAGTGTGCAAGAGCATTTAAACGTTATTCGACGTTAAAATGACCAATGTGGTACAGATACAAAGAAAATAAATCTCTTTTTGAGAGCGTCACCACTGCTCTCGGTCTACTCAGAATTCCGAGGGATGAAGACAAAAAGGATGCGTGCCACCGATAAATGCCGCAAGAAAGCTGGGAGATTACCCGACTCGGATACCTGCAGGTTTGGTTGGATAAAGGCCTCCACACACCGGCGCCGCAGCGTCGCGTCAAAAAGTCTGCCCCCATTATTCCGGGTGTACTAGCACACACCGGCGCCGACTAGCCGCGCGGCAGCGTTCCGCGCCGCGCCGCCCAACTACTCTTCGAGACAATGTTCTATTCCCGAGCGTCGCCGCCCCTGAAAAAGCGCTTTGTAAAAGCTGGTTTGTACATCCCGGGTCCCGTAGGCACCTCCATATCTACCCCTCACCACTGGATGTCGCCCTCTTTCGTTTGCGATAAACAATTACGAGAATGGACGATGAGAGACTGGTCGTCGAGGTGGAAAAATACGTCGAATTATATGACCAAAGTACCCGTCATTACAAAGACAACTCCAAAAAGGTCATTGCCTGCAGTGGCGAGCCATAGCTCTGGAGATTGGATCTTCAGGTGAGAAATCAACAATGGTGGAGTAAGTACCCAAACCATTAACCATAATGGGAAATAGACGAAATCAAGTCACATATAATCACACCATGTAGGTAGAAACCAGATAACTTGTAATATATATTTTTTTATTTGAGGCAAGGCAACTTCATTCATATAGCACGTTTAATACATGAAGCAGACTCAAAGTGCTTCACATAGAAACATTCTCATACAATAAAATAGATAAGTAAAAGAAAACACAGGCAAAGCTCAAAAATGCATTGTCATGTATTAACTGTCTCTCTGGTATCAGATCATGTATTAACTGTCTCTCTGGATTTAAGGAAAAATAACATTAAGTGTCTCGAGCACTCAAATAAAATACACTGGCTACTGAATCCAGCACAGCAATAACATCACTTTTTTTATCCCGAGGGATAAAAAAAAACTATATATATGCAAATATACCAGAGAGGGATAATAACTAGATTATAGGTCATCATATAGGCTGCACCATATGGTTCTGCCATTGCACACTTAGTAGCGAATTGAAATATTGGCGTGCCTCTCAGGATCTGCACGGAGCTCCTGGACCAGATTGTGGCATACCCCCTGTTCTTGTCTCCGTTCATTGATGGGGTGCACCCAAACCCTTTGTCTTCTCCTTGCTCCTTGCAGGAGAAGAAGGGCAGCCCCCCTCTGTCTGGCAACAGTTATTTGTTCTGTTGAAATAAAAAAACCTCAATAAAATGTAAAAGAGCATGCTCAATTAAAATGGGTAACTACTGGGTGCATACATGTAAATGTGTGGCTATGTTAAGGCTATATAGATGGATAGATAGATAGATACTGTATTGGTCCCAATGGGGATCAATAAAGCCATCCAGGAGCTCAATACGATAAATACACACAATAACAATTGGCCTTAAAAGGTGACTGCACTATATACTAAAAAGGCTTAATAGAAGGTCCTGCAGTTATTGAGATTGTTGATGCAGTAGATGAATAATGGCAAAATATAAAATAAATAAGAAATGACAGTAAATAAAACGATAAAGTGACCTACAAACTAAGTTGATCTGATGCTTGAAAACATACTTTCACTTCGCAGATTATACATTTTTCCAATTATTCAGCCAAAAAGATGGAAAATAAATAAACTAGGCTACAATAGGCTACTCACCCATTGCGTTTCGTGTCTTTGCTGCGGTTGATTGACAGGTGACTTCCTGATTTTATACTGCAGCGCGGCCGTCGCGCCGCCTCCTGTTGGTGCTAGGGGCGTGCTTTTGACGCGCGTAAAATACGCGACGCTGCGCTGCGGCGCCGGTGTGTGGAGGCCTTTGGACGGAAAGATAGCGCCGCGGCGCGGCGCGCCGCTCCTGGGACGCTTCTGAAACGTTCCGCGGCGCGCCCGGTGGAAATGGTCTCATTGATTAGAGTGGAAGCGATCAGCAGCGGTGACCGCGGCGCAGCCGTGCCGCGGCGCGTACGTCTCCGGTGGAATCGAGCCTTTTTAAGGCCTCCACACACCGGCGCCGCAGCGCAGCGTCGCGTATTTTACGCGCGTCAAAAGCACGCCCCTAGCACCAACAGGAGGCGGCGCGACGGCCGCGCTGCAGTATAAAATCAGGAAGTCACCTGTCAATCAACCGCAGCAAAGACACGAAACGCAATGGGTGAGTAGCCTATTGTAGCCTAGTTTATTTATTTTCCATCTTTTTGGCTGAATAATTGGAAAAATGTATAATCTGCGAAGTGAAAGTATGTTTTCAAGCATCAGATCAACTTAGTTTGTAGGGCACTTAATCGTTTTATTTACTGTCATTTCTTATTTATTTTATATTTTGCAATTATTCATCTACTGCATCAACAATCTCAATAACTGCAGGACCTTCTATAGGCCTATGTCACACTTCCTGCTTCCGGAACGCGTAGTAGGGTAATCCAACTTCCGGTCGCGTCCAGCAGCAACAACAATGGCAGCTCCCTTTCGCAGTTGTTCTTGTAGTGTACCGTGTTGCTCTACATCAGGACGTATACAGCCATACCTCAGCTTCCACGCTTTCCCGAAGGACAAAATAAATCTTGGTTGAGATTTTTTTGCCCAGTACTGTCCTAACGTGCGAGTGATTCTAGACGGCACAGAAATCAGGTGTGAGGCACCCTCATCACTCACCCTCCAGTCTGAAACATTCTCCCACTACAAGAATACCAACACCTTCAAAGGTCTGATTGGCATTGCTTCATGTGGAGTTATCACCTTAATTTCTAAGCTAATTTCTAAGCTGTACACTGGTTCCATATCAGATAGAGAAATCACACAGCAGTCAGGAATCCTTAGTCTACTTCAGCCAGGAGATGCATGCATGGCTGACAAAGGCTTTGTTATCGACAAGATGCTTTCTGAAGTTGGGGCCACCCTCATAATGCCGCCATTTAAAAGAGGCGCCAGGTTAACCAGTGAGTATCGCCCAACTTAGAATCTTGGAGAGGGCCATCAGAAGGGTCAAAGAATATCATATCTGGGACACAACCATTCCTCTGACTCTTTCAGGCTCTGTCAATCAGCTGTGGGTAAATTCTTGCTTGATGTCTAACTATCAAGGTCCTTTAGATGTTAAGGGTGATGTCCCAGTGTTACACATTAAAACACACATGACGTCACATGACTATTTTCAAACGTTTATTAATGTTCTTTGTTTACATTTAGCAGAAAGAAATTAAAATGGTGTGTGTGTGTTTGTGTCCGTCCGTCCTTTTCAAATGTTTATTTAATGTTTGTTTCCAGTTCTTTTTTTTAAATTTACATATATACATATTTACATTTAACAGAAAGAAATGAAATGTTCTGTGTGTGTTAGGCAAGGCAACTTTATTTAGCACTTTTCATACATAAGGGAAGACTCAAAGTGCTTCACATATAAACATTGTCATACAATAAAATAGATAAGTAAAAGAAAACATATGCAGAGAAATGAGTAAAATAGAAAGTTAAAGGCATTTTAGTATTAAAATAGAAAATAAAGGCAAAGTTAAAAAAGCTTTTTAGAAAGTGCAATGTATTTAAGATGTAGCAGAAAGCTAATGCAAACATAAAAGTCTTCAGGCTTGTTTTAAAGGTGCTCAAAGTGTGTTACCTTAAAACAAATGTTCAGGAATGTTCGTTTCCAATTCTTTGATTAAAATATTTACATATATACATTTAACAGAAATAAATAAATGGAATGGGGTGTGTGTATCCCTCGGCCATATTTACTTGGCATTCAGGAGGTATGTGTCCATGTATGTGCTCAAATAAAACACCTAACCCAAACCTTGGGTTTCCTGACCACAAGTTGGTCAATGGGTTCCGGGCGAATCCCCTGGAGCGAATCCCCTGGAGCAAAAAGAAAAAATATGTCAGCACATAAATCATGATGTCAGTGTAGCAACACTTAAGTCAGTGTTAGTCGCGTCTGTCTATATACAAGAACTTCGAATACTATTATTGAGTAGACTATACAGGATGTTTGGCTAGGCCTGAGGTATACACATAAACCTGTGTCCTTGGTCCACGTCTGCAGAACACTGGTGCACGACAGAGGTGTTGGCACGCTTTTCTCCCCTGTGAAGTGGTTGTCATGTGTCTGGAAGAGCAGATATAAAACAAAACATGACAATCTGCAACAGCAGACATGAAACAAAACATTATCATCTGCAACAGCAGATCTGGAGAAAGAGAGAGCATTTTGGAACAGCAACAAGAAACCATAATAATAAAAAACACACAGACTGAACATGCAACTGAATCTGTGAAGGTCTGAAACCATGCTCTAGGCTATCCATTATGCTACATATTACGAGGTGGGCCTGTTGTTTGAATCACAAAATGTAAATCTAATTAAAGTGGTCAGAAAGGTAGGCCTAAGTAACAGTCCCATTGATTCACAAAAGACTATGAAAAGCGTTTTTCTTCTGGGAACAGTAGCAGTTCGCCCGAACTGCTAATTCCAAATTAACTAAATCTGACACTGCAGTAAGAGGGAAAGATTAACACACCATACAGCAAAATGTATGGGCATTGGTAGTTTATGACAGCCACCCAGCCACTATGTTCTGACAGTAGCCTGGAGCTAATCTGACATACTATCGACACTTACATGTACGGTAGGCAGTGGCTACCTACCTATACCAAACCTCTTGGGGTTCGTCAGGCAAAGTTTCAGAGACACTCAAACTAAATATGTATTCCTACCAGTGTAAAAAAATATTTTGCGATTAATTAAAAAGGATACGTTTTAACTGACATGTATTACACTTAGTGCTATCTGTCACAGTCAAGCTACACAGTGTCAACAGATTTGAAACACTTACCTATGTAATTAAAAATGTACTTCTCCCAGAATAACTTATATCCTTTGCGTAGTTTAGATGTTTCGACACGTAAGTGCTGATTTACTATCCTTAGGACGTCGTCGTAGGACAATTTATGTAGGTTGGAGAGACTTGGTCCAAAGGTATTGATCTGCCTCCGCCATGGTAAACAGCTTAGCGGAAGAGCAGTTACCCTACTCCGCGAGCTTCTTCCGGTCTTCAATTGTTCCGTGACATAGGCCTATTAAGCCTTTTTAGCATATAGTGCAGTCACCTTTTAAGGCCAATTGTTATTGTGTGTATTTATTGTATTGAGCTCCTGGATGGCTTTATTGATCCCCATTGGGACCAATACAGTATCTATCTATCTATCTATCCATCTATATAGCCTTAACATAGCCACACATTTACATGTATGCAGCCAGTAGTTATCCATTTTAATTGAGCAAGCTCTTTTACATTTTATTGAATTTTTTATTTCAACAGAACAAATAACTGTTGCCAGACAGAGGGGGGCTGCCCTTCTTCTCCTGCAAGGAGCAAGGAGAAGACAAAGGGTTTGGGTGCACCCCATCAATGAACGGAGACAAGAACAGGGGGTATGCCACAATCTGGTCCAGGAGCTCCGTGCAGATCCTGAGAGGCACGCCAATATTTCAATTCGCTACTAAGTGTGCAATGGCAGAACCATATGGTGCAGCCTATATGATGACCTATAATCTAGTTATTATCCCTCTCTGGTATATTTGCATATCTATAGTTTTTTTTTATCCCTCGGGATAAAAAAAGTGATGTTATTGCTGTGCTGGATTCAGTAGCCAGTGTATTTTATTTGAGTGCTCGAGACACTTAATGTTATTTTTCCTTAAATCCAGAGAGACAGTTAATACATGATCTGATACCAGAGAGACAGTTAATACATGACAATGCATTTTTGAGCTTTGCCTGTGTTTTCTTTTACTTATCTATTTTATTGTATGAGAATGTTTCTATGTGAAGCACTTTGAGTCTGCTTCATGTATTAAAAGTGCTATATGAATGAAGTTGCCTTGCCTCAAATAAAAAAATATATATTACAAGTTATCTGGTTTCTACCTACATGGTGTGATTATATGTGACTTGATTTCGTCTATTTCCCATTATGGTTAATGGTTTGGGTACTTACTCCACCATTGTTGATTTCTCACCTGAAGATCCAATCTCCAGAGCTATGGCTCGCCACTGCAGGCAATGACCTTTTTGGAGTTGTCTTTGTAATGACGGGTACTTTGGTCATATAATTCGACGTATTTTTCCACCTCGACGACCAGTCTCTCATCGTCCATTCTCGTAATTGTTTATCGCAAACGAAAGAGGGCGACATCCAGTGGTGAGGGGTAGATATGGAGGTGCCTACGGGACCCGGGATGTACAAACCAGCTTTTACAAAGCGCTTTTTCAGGGGCGGCGACGCTCGGGAATAGAACATTGTCTCGAAGAGTAGTTGGGCGGCGCGGCGCGGAACGCTGCCGCGCGGCTAGTCGGCGCCGGTGTGTGCTAGTACACCCGGAATAATGGGGGCAGACTTTTTGACGCGCCGCAGCGCAGCGTCGCGTATTTTACGCGCGTCAAAAGCACGCCCCTAGCACCAACAGGAGGCGGCGCGACGGCCGCGCTGCAGTATAAAATCAGGAAGTCACCTGTCAATCAACCGCAGCAAAGACACGAAACGCAATGGGTGAGTTGCCTATTGTAGCCTAGTTTATTTATTTTCCATCTTTTTGGCTGAATAATTGGAAAAATGTATAATCTGCGAAGTGAAAGTATGTTTTCAAGCATCAGATCAACTTAGTTTGTAGGTCACTTTATCGTTTTATTTACTGTCATTTCTTATTTATTTTATATTTTGCCATTATTCATCTACTGCATCAACAATCTCAATAACTGCAGGACCTTCTATTAAGCCTTTTTAGTATATAGTGCAGTCACCTTTTAAGGCCAATTGTTATTGTGTGTATTTATTGTATTGAGCTCCTGGATGGCTTTATTGATCCCCATTGGGACCAATACAGTATCTATCTATCTATCCATCTATCTATCCTTAACATAGCCACACATTTACATGTATGCAGCCAGTAGTTATCCATTTTAATTGAGCAAGCTCTTTTACATTTTATTGAGTTTTTTTTATTTCAACAGAACAAATAACTGTTGCCAGACAGAGGGGGGCTGCCCTTCTTCTCCTGCAAGGAGCAAGGAGAAGACGAAGGGTTTGGGTGCACCCCATCAATGAACGGAGACAAGAACAGGGGGTATGCCACAATCTGGTCCAGGAGCTCCGTGCAGATCCTGAGAGGCACGCCAATATTTCAATTTGCTACTAAGTGTGCAATGGCAGAACCATATGGTGCAGCCTATATGATGACCTATAATCTAGTTATTATCCCTCTCTGGTATACTCTTTTGCATATATATATATATACTTTTTTTTTATCCCTCGGGATAAATACAGTGATGTTATTGCTGTGCTGGATTCAGTAGCCAGTGTATTTTATTTGAGTGCTCGAGACACTTAATGTGATTTTTCCCTAAATCCAGAGAGACAGTTAATACATGATCTGATACCAGAGAGACAGTTAATATATGACAATGCATTTTTGAGCTTTGCCTCCTTTTACTTATCTATTTTATTGTATGAGAATGTTTCTATGTGAATCACTTTGAGTCTGCTTCATGTATTAAAAGTGCTATATGAATGAAGTTGCCTTGCCTTAAATAAAAAAATATATATTACAAGTAATCTGGTTTCTACCTACATGGTGTGATTATATGTGACTTGATTTCGTCTATTTCCCATTATGGTTAATGGTTTGGGTACTTAGTCCACCATTGTTGATTTCTCTGAAGATCCAATCTCCAGAGCTATGGCTCGCCAGGCAATGACCTTTTTGGAGTTGTCTTTGTAATGACGGGAACTTTGGTCATACTATTCGACATATTTTTCCACCTCGACGACCAGTCTCTCATCGTCCATTCTCGTAATTGTTTATCACAAACGAAAGAGGGCGACATCCAGTGGTGGGGTAGATATGGAGGTGCCTACGGGACCCGGGATGTACAACTCAGCTTTTACAAAGCGCTTTTTCAGGGGCGGCGACGCTCGGGAATAGAACATTGTCTCGAAGAGTAGTTGGGCGGCGCGGCGCGGAACGCTGCCGCGCGGCTAGTCGGCGCCGGTGTGTGCTAGTACAACCGGAATAATGGGGGCAGACTTTTTGACGCGACGCTGTGCGGCGCCGGTGTGTGGAGGCCTTCAGGAAGTAAGAGAAGAGAATATGACGCCAGACAATATTAATATATGAAGGAAGACAATGCTAAGAAGATTATAAAATAGTGCCAGACCGACATCCAGGTAGACATGCATAGGTTAGGCTTCGGAGTGAACTGATATCAATGTAGATGCCGTATTGCTTGTAAGTTCTCCCTGACACAGTTGCAATAAAATGTCATTTTACTGAAAATTCGCTTTGTTTTTCATTGCATCACAAATCATAAAAACACTTACTGAAATGTCCATGAATTTCACTCAACTTACCAGGTTTTGACGGTATGACCTGCGACCCACCCACCCATATTACTCACAGATCCAGTTACAAATGTATGTTTCTCAAATGGACATGTGTGACTTCATGGTGTGGACGAAGACAAGCAGCATCATTTGCCGGCTACGGAGAGATGAGCCCTTTCTACAAGAAACTCTTCCCAAGGCTGAATCTTTCTTCATGGACCACCTCCTCCCAGAACTTGTCTGCCGCTGCAAAGACCCTGACCTGGCAGAAGAGATCAAATGTCTGTACTGCAAAAAGCCAAGCTTTGGCAAAATGATCAAGTGCACAGACTGCTGCCAACACTTTCACTATCCATGTGTGAACATTACCAGATACTCCAAAAAATGGAAATGGATGCAAATAGATACATCCAACAATGGTATATACTGGATGCTGGACAACAGCATTTAAGAAAAAACTGATGTAATGAGCAAAGATGGATAGGTACACCTGACAAAATCTAACTGACTTCATTACTGTCAACACAACAACAAACAAACAACATATAGTCTCTGCAGAGACAGAAGGAAAGAGGAATGGAGATAAAGGGGAAGAAAGAGAGAGAGCGAGAGAAAGAGCGAGAGAGACTTAATTTCATAACTCCATTGAGCGCTGCCTAAAGGGTATGTGGCTCTTAATAGCGTGACAAATAATATATGAATAATGTTTAATATAATATATGTAGGAAACATGGACCTCAGTGATTGATTTTGCGTGTTTTTTTTATAATGTGCGGCGCCAAATCGCAAACAGTGGCCAAATTTCGCAAAACACAAGAGCAAGTCCTTGTTCTCTACGTAACATTTGCGGACCATGCATAGCCTACTTGTTGAAAGCCGTACAGCGTCGGCAGTGTCCCAAAGCTGTCAAATACTGCGCACAGCCTGCTGTCTCCGGTCAGGCAAAACCTACCAGCATCCACCAGCGACCCGAACAACTCGGAGGATTAAACCATTTTAGATAACTAATTTCGCATCCAGACCCGGAAGCTTGGAGAAAAAAAAATAGATGTGGTTTGTCACATGGCTGAAGATATTTCAATAACAACAAAAAATGGCGACAATCACGTTGCTCCGTATGTTCTTGCTGCGTCATTAAAAATATTCATGTAAACAAGGGAATTAAGAAGGATATTTAGAGGTAAGAAGAGTCGATATTTATTCCCCATTTGTTAGCTACGCAAAGGAATTGAATAGGCCTACGCATTGATATTTTTTGGGACCATTGCACAACGTGACATTTGTTTGTTTTTACCTAGAAGGGGGTGTGTATTACTCGGGGCGTTAACGTATGGCTGCACAATAACATTTGATACGATAAGATTGCATTGGATGAGGCGTTTAAATTGGTTTTAACGTACGTCCTTTAAAACCTCAGCGTCTATTGCAGCGACAATTTGGATTCAACGTTTTTGTTTTCCCAACTTTTGGCTGATAATAATAGGTAACTAGCAGTGACACGCATGCTTATTATATGGTTCTTTCTTATGAGTCTTTTGTGCATGTAGACTATATGATTATGCTCCCTCGATTGGGCTGTAGGGTAATGTCTTGTCTCGCTATCACTACAGGGCATTCTCGGTAATTAAAAAACTGGCAATCGTGCAATGTAGGATTTTTGTTACGGGAATAACCGCGAAGATTATGTTATTTTGAATCTAACCATATATGTCTTGCTCGTAATAATAGGTTACATTAAACGTTTTTTGCAAGTGACTCGTCTGTTTTGTCTGAGACAGCTAATGGAGTTGTTTACATGAAAAGGCGGGGAGGAGTCGACGCGCGATGAGACTGGACTGCTTGGTTGGGCGGAGTCCTGAAAAGTATCACAACAAGTCTGACGTCACTCGTCCTTGTGGTTAGTATGAATAATCTGGCTTCTACAAACAAGGAAAATAAGCTATAATGAGCTACTCCCACATTACATCAGATACAACTTGAGTAAACAAAAATGGCTGCGACATAACTTGACAATATTATTCAACATTAAACATAGTATCTCTGATTGTACAATTGCACAATGTGTGCAGATTTAGTATATGGAATGAGTTTATGATCCGATATGATGTAACCCATGATCAATTATTGGGATTATCTTCTATGACACACCCTGCTTTCCCAATAACTGCATACTTGAGGGTGAAGTAATTTCCATTAGTAAAATGTTTATTATTTATTTATTTTTATATTATTTATTATTAGCTAACAATAACTTCTTAACATTTACAATTCCAGCATTGTTCAAAGTGCAGTCTGTTCCGCAGCCATGGTGGAAGTTTATATATCTAAATATGGGAATTATTTATAAACATAGAACCCTGTTAATATTTGATGTCATTTCACATTAACATATCAGTCTGGTATTTTTGGTAGCAGATACCAAATAGTCATGTAAGCCTACTTCAATTGTGACTCATTAGGGGGAAAGGAAAGATGGAAAGATATTGGACACAGAATAGGGTGACACAGTTCTGCCGGTGATTGACAGTGTGGAGTGTGGTGGAGAGTCGGTGGAAGGCCAGATTTGCCAGGCTGCCCTGGTTCAGTTATCACAGTGCTGATGCTGTGCCCATGGAAGGTACAGTACTGTGATAACTGAATGATGGTGGCCACCTTGACACTGGATCATTGGAAGCAAAGGACATCCAGACTCCAATTTAGTAAGGATGATGTCTTGATGAAAGGCCTTAGCATATTGCAATGGATTGTTTACCATAAAACGTCAGTTGAGGTAAAAAAAAAGATTTATCTTGCTACCGTATTCTGTCTTATGGAGAGATGTTATGCATGCTGATGTACAAATAAAATCATGGCCACATGAAAGTATCAGATTTCATATTGCATAGGTTTTCTGCATAGGTTTTCAATAAATGAATCCAACACTTGTCTGTCTCTGTATCTATGTATCTTCGAATGTATATTAAGATAAGTCATAGACACTCTTAGCATTGTAAATAACATTTACTAGCCTTCATTCCAGCCACCCTCATGACTCCAAGAATATTGCACAATTTGGTCTATGGGGGGAGGTATAGCTCAGACTGCTGGGGAACACCGGTTGTCTGGAGAAACGTACCATCCTGGTTCGGATAGGACAAATCAAATCTTGTGAGGATGTCAATTTGAAAGCTATGAAATACAAATTTAATATAATTAGACTGATTTGCATATTATTAATGAGTTAGAATGAGGAAGTCAATATCAATTTGAAACAGCTGAGGTTAAACTAAGCCTAGTTAATAATGAGATGTATAACATGTATATGTATATATATATATGTGTATATATATATTTCTTTCTATGGATTGTTAGGTGGCGTTACCTATATTATAATTTTATATTAGATACTTTTCCCCTTTAGTTTTCCCCTGTTACATTCCTGAAGGGGATAATTAATGAAGAAATGTACCTCTCTCACTTGGTCTCTGGCTCAGGTTTTTGCTGATAATAACATTCCAAGAGTTAATAGATTATATCTAAACAGCTACAAGGGCTACAATAACCTTGGCACGTAAGTAAAGTGAGACAAAACACATACACCTGTGAGATTGTTGTAGTTGTGAACTAATCAATTTGGAGGCTACTGGGTCAGAGTTAGGGTTAGGTCCTATTAAATCTTCGAATATCTTTCTCCAGTTGTATTGTTGTAAATATAATGATTTTGTTTTCATTTTTTTCGTTTTACTGTTTAAATTATTTACTAGAATTATTATAGATGCGCACATCTGTAAAATATAGAAATTGTATTGACTAAACCTAATGAAACAAAACTGAAATGTGTATGGCGCTTATTTGTATCTCAAGTTTCAGTAGATCTTCCTGTGTCAAAGAGATATGATAATTTGAATTATTGTAAGCTAGCAAGCAATTTTGTGTCTCAAACCTCGGTCATAACTTGACAGTGGATGTTGAAACGTTCTGGAAAATGGTAGGAACACAAAAATCTTGCCAAATAATTGGTCGATATGTCTATCATGTGGATCACGTAGTTCCTGATGCTGATTGGTCCGGAGCACTGGCGGTTGGGTCACGAGCACATAACTGGAAGCCTGGAAAGATAGTGTGGGCCTGATCGTGATCTCATGATTCACGTCTCACAAGAAAAATCGAACTACAGCCTAGATAGGAAGCACCTGCAATATGTCTGACAGCACTGCGCTCTAGACTAGGCAACCAAAGGGTTAACCCCGGGCAAGTGACAGGCGGCCGATCAGACCAATCAGTGGCGTTGTTGCAAGGAAGGCAAACGCGCTGCTTTCGGGAAGGGGGGTGTTCATTGCCAGGAAGGGCAGATGAGTGCGTCCTCCCCGAAGTACTACAACGAAAAGCAATTGTTTGTGGGAAAAGCTACTAGTTTCCGTTTGAATTTCCTTAGTCAGCGTTAATATTGACAACTACACGACAGCTAGTCAATCCAAAAGGAGTTAAGCGCTAAAAACATCCGCAAGCCTGACATCAATGGCAGATGTTTAAAGGAAACGGACATATAAGTTGCCGTCTGGTGGCTAGCCTGCTAGGTGAGTATCCCGAACCTACAGCTCACGCTTCTCAATGCTGGTAAAAACTTGAATAAAGCAGTGTGATGGTGGCCACTTTAGTGAGCTATGGCCGAGAAGAGTTTTCGATGGTTGACACGGTGTCCTGTTGTCCTCTGTGTTCAATATCCGATCAGGTTAGATTCAGTGTACTACCCCCGCCGACTATAGAGCTGTAATTATCCTACAACACAAACAACACTGGCAAAGATGGGATACTCGAAGGCATTAGATGTGTAGCGGCCAATTAACGGTCTGTTATAACTAAGCCAATAGCCATTAGAGACTTTCATGATTTTCTTGCATTATTTTCGGCATGAACTTTCATATAAAGGTAACGTAACGTTAGTCAACGTTCATTTGTTTCATCAGGTGTAGCCTATTATTTTACATGAATTGCTCATAATATGTAATTAAACAGAATGTGTTGGACGCAGTGGAATGAGGCTAGTTTTTAACAGGAAATTAAGCGTGAGACCTGTAAATGGCCTGAAAGGCTGAAATGTCACGGTAAGCCAGTCATATTAACCCCCGTTTAACGAGCGGAGGGGAGGAGGTTGAGACGATAAAAAAACAACTTGAATCGAAACTAACGACCATTTTAGTAGCATTGTAAGTTAAACCACATTAGCCGGGCTGGGGTGGGGGGGCGACGTGTGACTGTCTTCATCTTTCTCTGTCCCTCAATATGGTCTACACCTCGTTCCGTACGTCCTTTTGCTGTGTGCTGTCATCACGTCGTTTTTAATACATGCGAATTCAGTCTTGAATTCCAGTTACCTAGGCCTATTCATTTAACATTATATTCCTTTGCTTTTATACTACCCAAATTAGGGCTGGGCGATTAATCGAATTTTGATCACGATTTCGATTTAGCGTCAAACGATCACAAAATTAACAATCGAGTTTGGTCGATTTTTTTTAAATTATTTTTTTAGGTTTTATAGAAAGGGCAGAACAGCTGGATACATATCTGTTTATCATTTTAGATTGGCATTTTATTTTTGACCTTTTTGTGTATTTCTTAAGGCGAAATTTCAAAGATCTGTTACAAAAAATGTATTGATGTATTCTACATCAACATATTTTTCCACCATTGCATCTCTTTTCCTCTACAGCTCTAACCACAGATCTAACTTGCCACTAACATAAATCATGGTTGCTGTAGTAAGCGATCGAGGTCATTAGCAGCAGATTGTCCGATAGGAATAGTCTCCGTAGACGGGCTCTGGTAGCAGAAGTCATTCACTCTTGCGGGTGCAGTAAACGTTTCCTGGTAACAGCGAGCTCCTCCAATCAGAGACGTCGTGTCACACTTCAGGATTTATGAAAGGTTTGACGACAATCTTCGAAGCCCTACATTGTTGCTCTTTGTTTATTGTGTCACATTCTTCTTTTGCCTAGGATTTAAAAGCAGGCTACATTGTGTCTGGCTGCTATGAGGTCACGATGCTTACGTAACTGCCGCGGCTATCACAATCCGGCGTATGGTATGGATTTTGACATTACCGTTTGACCGGCAGACAGTGTTGTGTGTAACACGTTACAAAGAACTGAACTCGTTAATACAGTAACGCAACTACTTTTTCATGTAAAAAGTAAAGACGAAATGTAGTTCCTTTTTTCAATTCAAGCGTTGCTTTTCCCAGTGACTGTCCCTTCACAAGCTGTCATTCCACACTGGACGAGACCGACGCTGTGAATCTCTCTGAAACTCAGACATCGCTTCCGCAGGCATTTTCCAAAGCTAGTCCTTACGACAATAAAGCCAGCGAGGGAACGGGATAACAAACGCTGTCACTGTTGACCTGTGTAAGGACATGGTTCCCTTTCAAAATGTTGATAGGACTTTAAAGAGATGGCAAAAACACTCGATCCCAGTGTTACGAGTTACCTCCCCGCACACACTTCAGCCAAATTGAGATACCAAAACTATAATGCCGCGTTTCCACTGCAGGGTGCGGAACGGATCGGATCGCAAAGGTGCGGTAGGGAGGGGGCGGTATAGCCCAGCTCAGTTCCGAGGTCGCGTTTCCACTGCCGACAGTACCCTTTGTGGTAGGCCGGATGTCGATCGCCGCAGCAGCTAGGTAAACATCGTAAACAACGTCTTCCTCCCCAAGAATGCAGACGAACGTCTCCACCTCCTTGTTCGCCCAAGCAAGCGTTTTACGCGACATGTTAATTGTAAAGAATAATACCCCGAGGCTACCCTTTGTTTGTTTTTATCCCCGCACCACCCGGAAGTGATGATTCTGTCGACCAATCAACGGAGGGGGTGTGTAGCTAGAATTTCCCGGGACCCTTTCAGGCGTCTCGTCTCGTTTTCGGTACCCCAACGGAGAAGTCCCGAGAAAGGGGCCGGAACGGGTACGGCAAAGTCCGGGTCACGCCCACTTTTGGCGGTGGAAACGCGACCCGACCCGCACCTTTGCGATCCGATCCGTTCCACACCCTGCAGTGGAAACGCGCCATAAGGCAAGGTCCGCGCGCAAGTTGAGAAAGAAATCCATACTATTAATCATCAGTGTTTTTCAGAGATGGAAGTAAGATTTGCTGCCTAACCAGTATTTTACCCCTTCAGAAGGATTTATATAAAAAAATTAGAAGATGAAATTAATATACCGCGATATAATACCCTTACCGTCTTCCTCAAATCATACCCTCCTCATACACATTTTAGTCCGTACCGTACAGCCCTACACCTTCACTACTGATTTGAGGCGTGCTGGGCCGACGCATGGACATTAAGGCGCATTTCCACTGGTGGGTACGGTTCTGCCCAGCACACCTCAGCTCCAGGGGCGTTTCTAGGTTTCTGAAACATCCGAGGCTTAGCCCAAGAGGGAATAGCAAATTTTGTTGTATACTTTATTGCGCATGCAAATTTTTTTTCATGATGCTTTACCTAAATAAGCAAAATAAGCAGGTAATTATAGCTTTGAATTAGGGATGGGCATGATTAATCGACGATCGACTAATTGATCGTTAAGAATTCCATCGATCGATTAAACTAATGCAGTGTGCAAAAAAACATTTTACCACACAGGGGCAATATTTAAATTTGCGGCTCCTCCCCCGCAATAAACATCCCGCTTTGAACGGTGAACTCTTTACGCCTAGCAGCTATTAAAAACTATAAAAACTACAAAATGACTATTAATACAGGCTATGTGGAAAATGCGCCGACTTTGGCTCAGCCTGGCTCCGCCCTCTTCCGCTACGTAGCTAAGATGGCTGCCGTTGAGTACGAAAAGTGTACATCGCCACTAGGGCTGGCCCGAATGCCATTTTTCAGGCTTCGAATACTCGGTTTTTTTTCCGAGCGAATATTCGAATACTCGTTCCAGAAAAATACACCATCAAAAACATTATCCCTAATAATCCCTATATACTCCCTGGAACCGATTTTGACAGTATTTGCATATTTTGTTGAAGATTTAATAGCTTTTGAACGTTAATTAGTAGGCCCCTAAGTAAGTTGGAGTTTCTTAGTTTTTCCCCGTGGAAGCGAACAGCTGTTGTTCCGCACCAAATCAGCTGTCCTCTGCCATCCCAGCCCTTGTGGGAGCTTTTCAATTCATTCTGGAACGTGCATCTTTTCAGGGAATTTGTACAATAAATCCATAACAAATACCGAATATTGATTGTCTTATGTGTCCATATTATATCCATTATATTGACAAGGTATTCCCAAGACGCTCACGCTCTGCAGCAAGCCAGTCACAGTTGATTGGCACGGCGCTGTACAGCGAACGTAAACAAACAACTAAGCTAAGGTTAGCATTTAACTAAGCATTTCTTTATCCTCCCCAGATCCCGCTAATGTTGTTATAAAGTAAAGGGAAACAAGATACCTATTCTTCCTCCACCTCTCTCGCTTCTCTGCTTGGTGTCGCTTATAGTTTGCCTCCCTCGCTCTGGTAACGTCACGTACGTGAAACAACGAAGCTCCGAATACTGATTTACGCTTCGAATACTAATTTTCCGAACGAGTATTCGAATATTCGAATAATTCGGGCCAGCCCTAATCGCCACACACTTCGCGATTTGACCGTTTTCAGTAGGCTACACTTATTTTCGCCCGATCTGAATCAGAACGCCCTACGTACTCAAACTTAGACTAGTACGGATAGTATGGATATTGGAACACGGCGATGTAATCATGAAGCGGACGAGGCCACGGCGAAGTCTGGTGTGGGACCATTATGATTTAAAAAATGACTTCTTGGGGAGCACTATAGGCCTACCACTCAAGGCGAGGTTAGCATCGAAGCAGAAATAAAGAACTTTCTGAGCCCTGAGTGGAAAGTTGTTCCCCCGCCTTGCCAAATTAGCACGGAGGTATTTGTGCATCACGGTAGGGCTGGGCGATATGGGTAAAAAAAAAAATCCCAGATTTTTTTCACAAAATTTCAGATTTAGATCGATTTACGTAATAAGGCATTATGGCAGGCCCTGCCATTGTAATCAGTGTAACCTGTAACATAACATAAAATGTAAAATATATAAAATGTAAAATAAAATATTTCTGTAAACATAAAATATTACTAAGGATAAGAGGTAGTTCTGATAAAGTGCCAACATAACGTTCAAACTTTCAACATTTGTTCATAAATATACAGTGTTTTGCAAACGGTCATTACCTTAAAAAAAAGGAATAGTAACAGGAGAAGAATGAGAAAAACACACACGCAGCTCTTTCCTTCACTCGTCTGTATTGAATGAGGAAGAGGAGCGTGATCCCCCTACTGGAGCCCCGAGGCATTACCAACAGATCGACGAATTACCAACAGATCGACGAATTATTAAACCACACAGATATATTTCAAATGAATTATGTTTACCTCAAAATAGATTATATATGTATGAATAAATTGTTGTACACAACTTGTCACACTCGCTGCCATGTTTGTGCATCACTTTGGTAAATGTGTGCTCTGTGCGGGGGGAGGTCTGAGCCCATTCCGAACTACGGGAGCTGAGAGGGAAGCGTTGGCGGATGTTGAAGAGAAAACCGATTTTCATTTAAACAAGTCGACGTGAGCTACACACTCGAGTTAATCGATAAAATCGGTTTATCGCCCAGCCCTACATCACGGCAACGTCGGTCCCCTCAGAGCGGGTGTTTTCGGCGGCTGGACTGACGGTCACCAGGCTGCGGTCGCGTCTGACCCCAGAGCATGTCAACAGCTCATCTTTCTGAACAAAAATCCGTAGACTGGTTGGTTAAGTTGTAACATGATTGTTTTTTTGATATTATCATTGTTATTATTTGGGGATTTTTTTTTTTTTAAATGTTAATGTAAAATATTAACGATTAATCGACTAATTGATCGTTAATTCTCCCGACGATCGACTCAGACAACTTAATCGAATGCCCATCCCTACTTTGAATAGCTACCTGACTGCTGCTTATCCCCAGACTTTTAAAGTTCCATTCAAGTTATTTCAGAGTATAATGAATACAAGTGAGACAGACCTTACATTACCTATATCAGGGGTGTCAAACTCATTTTCACAAAGGGCCACTCTATGATGAAATGATAATCACACTAAGGGCCGACATGGAGTTTACTGACATGCCTTCTTTTTAATCCAAATAGTAAAAACAACATATCTATGAATATATTGTATACAACCTGCGTACAGGGTCAAATAGGCTAGGTTTCATTTCAACATTTTGGGGGACAAATTATAGGTGGGGGGTATGGGGGTGGTCCCCCAGAAAATTTTGAGCGTCAAACACTTAATTTCCTGCATTCTGGTGGATTTTTATTTTTATAGCTTGGTTGTTTATTTACGTTCGCTGTACAGTGCCGCGCCAATCAACTGTGACTGGCTTGTTGCAGAGCTTGAGCGTCTTGGGAATACCCGGTCAATATAATGGATATAATATGGACACATAGGGCAATCAATATTCGGTATTTTTTATGGATTTATTGTACAAATTCCCTGAAAAGATGCTCGTTCCAGGATGAATTGAAAAGCTACCGTAAGCACTGAGATGGCAGAGGACAGCTGATTTGGAACGGAACAACAGCTGTCCGCTTTCACGGGGAAAAACTAACTTCAACCTACTTAGGTCTACTAATTAACGTTCAAAAGTAGGGATGGGCACGAGTAGTAAATTCCAAACTCGAGTGATCGAAGGAATTCCTCGAGGATCAATCGAGTACTCGTTAAATCAAATCTATTTTTAGAATGCAACGCATCTGCAGCAGGAATAGGCGGCAGGCCCGATGATAAAAGGCAATATTACCAACCAAACATGTAATGCTTATTCTCCATCAAAACAGTCAGAGTTATCAGAGTATTCATTATTTATTTTTGCAAACGTTCAAAACACATTTTCCTTACAAAAATAAATATGCGCAGCGTCTCACAATTTAAATCACGTCGAACCAAGGCCTGTAACAGTTTAAAAAAAACGAAACAAGTAGCCTAACCATTGCAAATAAATGCTTAAAGCTGCAAATAAAACGGCAGCAAATGGACTATGGAAATACTCAGAGTTGTGATCTTCTCTACACGCCCGGGATTACAGCTGCGTCTTGCGGCGGTGAAAATAGCCGACACACTTTCACTTTCACCGTTGCTGCGGGTCTGCTTTCCCGAACTCACCGTTGTGTTTCAGGAGCATATGTTGCCGCATAGTACTTTCCGGTAGCTCGATTTCGCTTGGCATATTTTACATTTCACCTTATGATCTCCTATTTCTTTAAAGTATTTAAATTCTTCGCTGCGATTTGCTTTAACCGCCATCTCTTAACTTTTTGAATTCTGGCGTGCCTGCACACGGCACGGAACGCGCCATGGAAATGGATGCATTTAATTTTCTTTGTGCCCACGTCATGCGTTAGTGGCGCCGACAGAAAATTGATACATTTGCTTCAGAAAACTTTGTTTGTGTGTGTATATGCAAACTCGAGTTTGCCTGTCCACCAACCGAGTTCATTTGTAACGAGTAGTACTCGAGTAATCGATTCCTCACGCCCATCCCTATTCAAAAGCTATTAAATCTTCAAGGAAATATGCAGATACTGTCAAAATCGGTTCCAGGGAGTATATAGGGATTATTAATGTGGTTTTTGATGGTGTTTTTTTCTGGAACGAATATTCGAATAGTCGCTCGGAAAAACCAACGAGTATTCGCAGCCTGAAAAATGGCATTCGGGCCAGCCCTAATGGTAATTAAACATTAAAACACCTGCGGTTTATAGTCCAGTGCGGCTTATATATGTACACATCATTCAATTTAGCTGCTGCGGCTTATACTCCGGTGCGCCTTTATAGTGCGGAAAATACGGTATTTCTTTTTTAGGAATCATGACTCAGCACCAGTGTTAACTATTTTTGACACTTAACATTGGTAATGAAATGACAGCTACCATTGGAATTGAAAAGGGTCGGCAGCTAGCTAGTTAGCTAAATTGTAACTTAAGGCAAAAGTTGGAAACAAATCATGTAAGCATTCATCCTTAGACATTTGACACAATCGGTCATCAATATTGGCATGCTATTTAGCCTCATGGATTGGCCTATTTACAGCCCACAGAAAACTGACATATTTTCTTCAAAGCAAGTTCATCAATTCATGGCTTAAAATCTTGAGCAGTAGTACAGAAATTCCTAGCAGTAAGCTACGCAAGATTCCTAACTAATGGGAGCATGTGCGACGTGCGGATAATGCACAGGCTCTGCATGCAGCAAAATATATATAAAAAAATATATATATTGTATATATTTTTTTTTCTTTTTTTAACAAAAAAGATTCGGGGCTAATCAAATTTGATCCGGGGCTTTAGCCCCGGATAAAACAGCCTAGTGACGCCACTGCTCAGCTCAGTAGTGAAGTTGCAGTATAGCTAGAACCCGTCTACGGAGAGTCTTGGCACTCTCTATTTAGCAGCGCCATTGTATTGAACTTGGTTGCAGTTCCATTAGAATTCCACTAAAGCTAGAAGGCTAAATGTATCTTTCACCTGCTTGTCGTTGAAATATCGCAGATTTTATTGTAGATTCCGCAAGTTCAATATAAATTATAATTCAAAAGTCGAATGACCGAGGTCTTATGTCCTTTCGATTACTTACAGGTTGGGCCGTGGTTGGCCGTACACGCTAGCATTCTGCTAATGATTGCTGATTGGTCAGGGACGGACTTGCGAATGATTACGACCAGATACCCCACTTGATGGCATCTGAAGCAAAAGCAGAATCCAAAACATTATCTTGAGGACTTTACGAGTTTGTGTGTGTGTGTGTGTGTGTGCGTGTGCGTGCGTGCGTGCGTGCGTGCGCGCATTAGGGCTGGGTAAAAATATCGATTCATCAATGCACTGCAATTTATTTGTTCTCCATTCAATTTAGATTCTGAATTTTTTTGAAATCGATTATTTCCATTAAAGAAAAAAGAAGCATACTCAGTCATTCTAATCTAGAAGCGAGTATGCCTAAATGTACATTCCCTTTTACATTTGTCCATGTTATGATTATTACTTTTATGCTAAAAGTTTAGCTCAGGAACAATGCTATACAATGGTGTATTCCCTTTTTACTAGTTAAAGCACAATGAAACGGTTCATTATTCCAAATGATATTTCGGTATTTTGGTCATCTGTACGTATTATTGAATCGATATCGAAGCAATTGGATCAATATCAAATCGAATTGTATCGAATGAATCAAGACCTAAAGAATCGAATTGAATTGTGAGGTACCTGGCAATACCCAGCCCTAGTATGTATGTATTATATGTGCGGAAGTACCAAAGTGACTCAGAACTTGACGTAAAGCAGGACCTCTGGCAGTTTGCAAATATGTGACGCCATCATCTTTTTAAAGAGATTTTTAGAACAGATAGTGAACTTAAGTATTATCTTGGCCCCAACTTTTGAATCCAACTTACAAATTACTTGATAAAAAAATTACACCCTTAGAAAAATGACATTTGAGGGTGAAACCCCATAGACTCCCATTCATTCTGCACTCGCCCGCGAGCACCCTCGCATGGACAGATGTGTTATCGCTAGGGCTGCAACTAACGATTATCTTAATAATCGATTAATCTGTCGATTATTTTTTCGATGAATCGATGAATCTGATTATTCCAAAAAAAAAATCCAATTATTTTTGGAATTGCCGCATCTTTATTAAAAAACTGAACATTACTTCAAATTCACAGTGCAGACTGAAGTGTAAAAAACACCAGGTTAATTCTCCAACGTCCCGGAACTATTAAAAGTAATATTAAATAATAAAAAGATGAAAAAAACCTAACTGGGATAACACAAAAAAAAACATACAATGTATGATATACTTTTATAAGGGATGTCCATGGTTAACCGGTCAAACCTATTGATATTATTTTCGAGACTCCTTGAAATAGAACTTGTAATATTGCTTTAATTGCTGATAAGATGATGATAGTTCAAGATAGGACATTAAACGGGTCATAATTCTATCTTTACTTTCTATTTTATATCACTGGGAAATAGGGGTGTGACGATACACTCAGCTCACGAGACGAGACAAGACACGATATTGGGTTCACGAGAACGAGACGAGACGAGATTTTAAGAAAACTAAAAAAATGACAAATTATATGACTGGACCAACAGACTTTTATTTAACCAAGTGGTGCATGTATTTTGAAATGTTTTATTATAACTCTTTACATGCATGAAATTGAAACTAAAACTAAAATTTATAAAAGTTAAATTAAAATAAATTAAATTAAATAATTCTCTTTTTTTCAATTGCAAACAATATTATGTGCAAAACCAAATCAAAGTACCCAAAATGTACTTTGATTAAAGGTATTCGTTTTCGCGGTTATTCAGCCTCTTCTTCTCCTCCGGAAAAACACAACCGCATTGCATTGTGGTATACGGGAGTAACATGTAGGCTACATCGTATGTACACTCAAATTTTGGGTATTTTAAGTGCACTATATAGTGCATGAAATTAACCACTGAGAATTCGAACACCACTACAAAATGGCGAGCACCCTAAATAGTACACCATATCCGTGATGGGGAACGATTTTCGAACGTTTTTTTTTTGACCCCACAGGCCACAAATAGAAGTTTGGATAAATCACAAATCTCGCAAGACCGATTTTTAACGTGACGGGTAATATCGTCGAGTTTAATCTCGAGAGTTCTCGTGGCACGAGATCTCGTCACACCCCTACTGGGAAAACAAGTTTTCACCAAAATCTCAATTATTATTATTTTTTTTCTGCTGCATTTGAACACATCAATCATATTACTGAGCCGACCTGAACACATCACATTTGACACTGTTTGTGACCATTGGTTAGTTGTTTTTTTTAAGCTAACTAGCTATCTATATCCTGCCGATTTTAACATGGATTTAAAAACTGCATTACTATTTTTAACTGACGGGACTTTCTACACCGTCCGGTTGTGTGATTACTACCGCTGCTTTGAATGACTGTTGATGCACGCGGTGCCGACTCCGAGCCCGTCTGCACAACGTCTGCAGCAGCAGCAGCTGACAGAGTTTTCGGTTGGACTAGACAGATACTGAGTTGAAGGAGTTTTTTTAACCCAAAGACAGTGAAGGTACAACACTTTTATGTAGGCCTACAGTCCAGTTTTAAGATATGAACAAAATACAAGCTGTGGTCGCTCACACTAAAGCTCGCTGTGGGCGTGCATGAACCGTGAACCAACCTGTCGGCGGCTGGCTGTAAACAGTGCTGCGCCTATGAGTAACTTATTATCGCGCGACACAACGAATCGACGACCAAATTCGTTGCCAACGCATTTAGTAATAGATTTTCATCGATTTTATCGATTCGTTGTTGCAGCCCTAGTTATCGCAACCATTTCAGAAACCGGAAGTTACCAGAGTGCCAGTTCTCTTCTTATTAGACATTCTCTGGTATACTCCGGCTCAGTTACATGTAGTGATGAGGTTACTTGATTGACAATTTGGTTATTTAGTCTCTCTGTCTCTGTCTGTCTGTGTGGAGGCTTCTCCAGTGAGGAGAGGGAGGAAGATCCTCCTTAACATTGTTGAGAAAAAAAATGTAGATTGTCCAGACCACTGTAATGAATTAATGCCCTTGACTACTTTAATGCCTTTGTATATTTAATGTTCATTTCCCTGGGTAAAAGGACATTTTTACACCCCCTATCGCCTATTGACAATTTCATGGAGGACGTTCCTCCCTCAGCCTCCATTGACTCCCATTTATTTCCCCGAAAGTGTTGGCGGCCGGTGAATAACATGGGGTACAATGGGAGAGAGGAGAAGTGGGTGTGACTAGCTAAGGGATCTGGATCCCACCTACGTCTATTCATGAATAGGCTGGAGCACTGGCTGCGCTATGAACCAATAAGCAGGAGTCCTATGGCAAGCCGATTTGACATAAATTCGCTAGACTGGATATGTGTTGCAGATATCAGCAATTCAGTTTCGCCTAGTCAAAACTAACATTTCGGATATCCGCAACTACATTCCTCCTATCCACAATTGTCATTTCAGATATCCACAAAGTCATTCCTCCTAGGAAAAATGACGTCATTTTCGCCATTCATGTCTATGGGGTTTCTCAATGCAGATATCTACAATTCAGTTGCGGATATCCACTTTGTGAATTACGGATATCTGCAACTGAATTGTAGATATCTGTAATTCCAGTTTGAGATATCTACAATTTGATTCTGACTAGTCATAATTCCAGTTCAAGATATCTTTAATTCACCTAAATTCAAGATATCTACCTGTCCCTTTTCAGATATCTTAAATTAAGTTTTGACTAGGCAAAATGACGTTGTAGATATTTCTAACTGGAGTTACCACATCTCTAACTGGAGTTACGACTAGTCAAAATCACGTTGTAGATATCTCTAACTGGAGTTACGGATAGTCATAATTTAATTGTAGATATCTATTATCAAGTTATAGATATCTTGAAAGGAATTTTAATTAGAGATATCTAAAATTGTAGATATCTGTCACTTTCATTCCGCCTAGTCAAAATCTAATTACAGATATCCTGAATTTTTGTTGTAAATTACGTTATAGATATCTTGAATTTGAGTTTTGGCTAGGCAAAATAAATGACAATACGGCTTGCTATAGGAGTCCTGGCTGTGGAGCAGTGTATGCTACGAGAATCAACGAACCCGCTCAGTCGTCTGCCTCGTTTCCACCGAACGGTGCGCTACTTTTCGTTGCGGTACAGTGTGGCTCTGTTTGCTTATATTGACGTTTCCGTAGCCCGTGGTCGGGCTGCGGAGCCCGCGGCCGGGCAGGGCTGCCCGGGCCGAGCTGCGAAGCCCGCGAAGATCTATAAATCAAGTCCCTCAATCTTAATTGGCTTGACACAATGACCAACATTCTGAAACATCCATTAACATCCACATTTGCCTCAAACAATGTTAGGCTTACAGCCCATGTAAATAGTTGTGAAATCATGTTCTTGTTGTTCTTTTAATTGTTTGTTACTCTGACTGAGTTAGTGTTAGTGAATGATAATAAACATAGCCAAATTAACACCAATAGCTTCAGTCATTGAGGGCAAAAATAGGCCCAATGATAGGCAAAAAAAGTTAAATTTAGTTTTATAAATTAAGAGTAGGCCTGATTTGACAAAAAAAGTACAATGCTGCCACTGTTGGATTTGTAAAAATTCACATTATTATCCCACCTTGCTATTTTGTAGTTTACCAAAACACCCTGAAACAACTTGAGTCTTGCATAGTTATGCAACCATACACCACTAACAGTGCAAGCAGGCCAAAGGCAACCAAGCGCGCAGTCCTTCCTTCCTCACTTTAAAAACCACTAACTGCCACTGAAAAAAATAATAAATAAAAATAAATAAATAAATATATATATATATTTATATTAGGGATGCACCGATATGAAAATTCTGACCGATACCGATATCCGATATTAAAATTGCTGTTACGGCCGATAACCGATATTTACCGATATCAATATTGGTATAAAAACAAGTTTCTATGATGATTTTGTATACTGAAGAACATGTAAACACTGAATATGAAAAAGTTAATTCTTTCTTTATTTACCAAAACTTCGAAATACATTGTTTCTTCAACAAGTTACAGGGCATCCATAACAAACACACGTTACTAACAGTGTTAGTTTTAGGCTACCTTTACAACTTGCCTCTATGAAAAAGTTTGGATCATAAATCACAATAACGATCACAAATCAAAATATCTTGACAAGGTTTTATAACTTAAATCAAATTTGCCAATATTCATGGAAACCAGACACTTGTCTAATAAATTACAAAAAGTGTTTCAAGTTTAAGTCAATTTCAACTCAAATCTGTGAAATAGGCTAAATCAAATATATCAAGAGAGGTTAGTTGTAGTCTTTTCACTCGGTTCTAGCTAGGGCTGTCACTTTTTATTCGAAGTTCGAATATTCGTTCGAAGGTGGGGTGAAAAGTTCGAATTCGAAGTGTAATTCTCCATTCGAACTGTAAAAATGCGCTATAAAGAAGAGAGCGGCGAGTGGCTTTTCCTCAATAAAGCGGCCCTCCTGGAACCCCGCTTCTCCCGGTTAGTCCACCTTTCCCCTGCACAGAAACATCTCGTGACTGAAAGCCTCTCACACGAGCTCATTGAAACGGAGACCGACACTGATCGCACACGACGGGGAGAAAAGTCCGCTGCTGCGCTGGGCGCGATGGGCTGCCTGTTTGGGGACTTATACAGCACGGCTGACAGAAGCAGCTGCAGCGGTAACGGAGAGCTGCGAGACTACTTGTAATTTTCTTTCCGTAAGGAATAAAAAGAGCAGCATGCCGTGTTGGAGGTCGGCCTCACAGATTGTTCGTTTATATAGGCTGTGTGTGCCATGGACGACATGCGCTCCGCATATAGCGCTCCGAGCAGTTATTGTTAATGCGTAAAAGACAGCCGCACTTGTGTGTCGGAGCTTCCTCTTGTTGTGTTTACAAATGTGTTATCAAAGATGTGTTTTTATCCTGTGCTGTTATGAATTCAGTAGGTATACGTGATTTCCACAAGAAATAAAAAGAAACACGACAACAGTCGTTGTCTTGTTTTTTTTTTTGTTTTTTTAATAGTTCTATGGGGGGGGGGGGTCGAATGTATTCGAATTAATTATGGACATTCGAAATTCGTTCGAATTTCATTTTGGAAAAAGTGACAGCCCTAGTTCTAGCCCTACTGTTGGTCCGGAGAACCGAGCGAAAAGACTACAACCAAATAATCCACGGAAACCGGTTCCGGTTTCCGTGGATTTCCGGGATTACGGAACGCCAAATAAAACGCGACAGAAACTGTATTTCGCTACGATAATGTATATAATGATTTGACACGGCATCCTCCGCACATTACTTCGGCTTTGCAAGTACTGCATATTGCAATTCGAGTACCTTCATTTGAGACCGTAAAAAACATCCAAACCGCCGACATTGATTCTTTTCAGTTAAGGTGACAAACACTCCTGTACTGCCTCTCCGTGCGTCTCTGGCTGCGTCACTGGCAATAGCTGTGTTCGAAATCGTTCCCTATTATGGATGTAGTGCACTAAATAGGGTGCACGCCATTTTGTAGGGTGTTCGAATTCTCAGTGGTCCACTTAGGGCACTATATAGTGGACTTAAAATAGGGTACATACGATGTTCCCTGCATGTTACTCCCGTATACCACAATGCAATGCGGTCGTGTTTTTCCGGAGGAGAAGAAGAAGCTGAATAACCGCGAAAACTACATTTAATGATGGAGTCTCCGGCTTTCGTTTAGAAATGTCAACAATTTATTTGGGATTTAACATAGAATATTTAACATTCCAAATTCATAAAAAAAATTTGAACAAGGAAATGTAACATTCAACATCAATACAACCTCCAGCTTTCCTCGTGAGTGCCTGGTTTGTTTACATGATGTGGGCGCATCTGTCTGCGTCTCACAAATACCCGGCGCATTTACTGACGCAAATGACGTTTAGAAATGTTCAGCGTAGTGTCCGAATTCTCGTTCCCTATTCCCTATATAGTGCACTATATCATGTGCACTATATAGGGAATGGGGCCTAAAATTTTTTTTGTTTGGTTCCGGTTTCCGACCGACCCTGTCAATTTATGTGCGACCCAAATTATTTTATGAGTTTTATAAAAAAAAAAAAAAAAAAAAAAAAAAACTTTTTTTTTTATGTAATTACGTTTTGGTACAGCACCTCTATAATTACGTTTTGGTACAGCACCTCTTCATTCTGTACAAGGATGAGCGAATTTTCTTGTTTTTAAATGAAAACAACCTACCTATCATTCGCTGCCGCTGGAAAAAATAAAATAAATTCCCTACCTACCCATGACCTCAACTGACAACCAACAGGAACCAAACTTCTTTTTTTTTAGGCCTAGGGAAGTGAACAAGGGAGTGTAAAGGGATCGACTTCGAACACAGCTAATGTCACATGACCAAACAAGCTGCGCATGGGCAAAAAACACACACAACGGCAACTAGACTAGGAAATAACTATCGGCTGTTAATATCGGACCAGTTTTACTTATCGGGCCGATGCTGATATGTTAAAAAATGACTAACGATATCACTGCCGATATATCGTGCATCCCTAATTTATATTAGTGCTGTCAGTTAACGCGTTATTAACGGCGTTAACGCAAACCAGTTTTAATTTTTTTAGCGCGCGATTAACGCTCTTTTGGCTTGGCAAACGTCATTTTTGTCACCTGCTGTCTAGCAACAACTAGTCGCGTTAGAAAAACTACAACACCATACCGGATCTAGCATCACCGGAAAGAAAACAACAAGCACGCCCCACAAACTTGTTAGGGGAAAGCAAGGATACGGAGCGGGTGAAAAACTCCTTAAAAGTGTGTGTTTGTGTGTCACAGTTCAATGTTGTCATTAGCTGTTACGTCTTTCTGACCAATCGCAGTTAAAGGCCCACCTGGGCTGTACCACTTCGGGAGGAGCCGCTCAGTTACTCCCCTCTAGACAAAATCAACTTGGTTGCGATGTTGACAGTTTGTTAGTGTTGCGGCTGTGTTGAGTGAGTGAGAGGTTGCGAGCGCACAGCTCAGGCTGCCGGACGGCGCTGCAAGGAACTTTTATAAACGCAATATTGTTATCCAACAGTAATCGCCCGACAGCCCCAAAATGTTTACGCCCCACCGGGAATTCTCCCGATGCCATCCGCCACCATGTCTGCGTGTCTCTGTGTGGGCGTTATTCGATAGCCTGGTAATTTTTATAGGCCTACGCACGGTAGGAATATTCATACTGGTTTAAAATAATAATAGTAATAAAAGTTAGTATTTCCCATCTTTGCTTAGCAAGAGTTTTCTTCGAAAGTTCAGTGATTGAAACAAATAAAAGCCTGGGCTATTGAAGTTTTACGGTAGGCCTACCACTGTCATGCACCTACCCGATGTCAAGTGGACCGGGTTGAATCCACTGCGGGTCTCTCTTCTTATATCCATCTTAACCAAACATATTTTATTAATGTCCTTCTCAACACTCTCTGATCTCACTAAAAGGCTGGCAGCACAAAATCAAGGGATATTTAGAATAGAAAAAAAATGTGAGATTAATTGAGAGTTAACTATGGCTTTGATGTGATTAATCGCGATTAAATATTTTAATTGCTTGACAGCACTTGTATATGAATAAATAAATGATCTTTATTTTTTATGATCATTAACGTCCCCAAATTGAACCATGAATAACTAATCATTGAGGATGTACAATTTACAACACAAGTGTGAGCCACCTGTGTTTAGGCCGTTTTGCAATGTTATCCTTTCTTTCTAAAACACAATGATGAATTGCTGTGTATCCACTTGGCTCCTTCCTCCTGTCTCCCTGTTCCCAATTCCTCTCAGATTTAGCCCCTTCTAAGCCATAGCTCTAGACCGGAAACTGAGAGGTAATGAACTCTGATACTTTGTAAACGCCCCAAATGACAGGAGTCTAACAATTTACTCTCTATGAGTCAATGCTCTGTGTTGATTCCATCGAACATATTGAAACAGTGTCTCGTTATCAACATCACATTCAAGTTCTTGCTTCTTCACCCTGCATGCTATTATAAGCAATTAATTAAGATTGACAACAAACCTTGCGTCAGACATCAATTCAGAAACTATAAGAAGCAAGAAAATTGCCCAGACAGCACAGCAGTTTCGGCATGCTCAGTTTCGGTGCAGTATTGAGGGAAAGGAAGTGAACTTTGCTTCTGTTGCATCGCTTTTCAGCTGAGCCAACTATTGTGCAAGCCGAACGTAAACCAGCACTCATAAGCAAGCATACCCCGATCCTTTTACAGCCTGATGACGTTGATTAATCAAACCTTTTGGGCAGGTCCTAAGGTTCAGTGTGTTGAATTGAGTGGCATCTACTGGAACGGACTTGTCAGAAATAGAATATTGAATGAATAAGGGTTTCAATTAGAATAATGCCATGAAAATATTTTCATTTTTTTTGTGATTCATTACCTTAGAAGGAGCTCTATATCTGCATAGGGAGCGGGTCCTCTTCCACAGAGCCCACAATGTTTTTCCGCCAAATTTCCACAGTAGTTCAGAACAGACAAAATGCTATAGAGATGGATCTTCTTTCAAAATCGCTGTCTTATTTGCAAGCTATGACCTTCAAGCCATGGCAGTTTTCATAACTAAATTTCAAACAATAAAATTGGTCTGAAATGTAATGGACATAAAAATGTCAATTTATCGTTCGTCGTCATGTATTTCAAGCTGTGATGTCCCAGGAAAAGTTATCTTTTGTTTTAAAATGCAACCTTCTGTTTCTTCGCAATGACCCAAGCATCTGGATGCCAACTCTCGGCATGATGGAGCAGCTGAGCCGGCAACTGTGTGGGAAGATGAAGAGGTCTGGCAAGAGGACCCCGATCCCTTCCTCGCCCGCCTCTCCCTCTCCGAAGGGCTTGGAGGTGCACTTCTACCTGGCGGACACCAACCAGCTGGAGTACTTCAGAGACTGCCACACCACGGAAGACATTTGCGTGGAGTCAGCCAAGAGATGCTGTGAGTTAACTGCTTGCTTTGGATTCAACGAAGCACGAGCGTATGATTTAATTATACATTTTTGAATTTGGAAGTGTTGTCAATGATAGCTATTGATGTGATTTCCCTAACCAAACAGAGTACAGGAAGAGGTGAGGAAGGTTTATTCCTGATGTGGATTGTTTAACACAAAGTGAAAAGTCACTTAGTTTCAAATTGGTAACCTTAACCCTTAAAGCAATAGCCAAAGGAAAGAGTGGTACATTGACTGCAGGGCTTGATTCCATTGGGAATCCAATGAAGTGGGTATCAATCAGCAAACTGTAGTGCAGTGACCGCTGACTGACCTAGTATAAATAGTCACTGTGGTTGATCTGTAGGGATTGGTAGGTCAACCACAAAGTTGTTCTCGGCCTCAGAGCATATATAGAATAAACAACTAATGAGTGTCGCTCAGCTCATACTGTTTTTTAATTGTTTTGAACAGTCCCAATTGGATTGTGCATACTGTACATGTTATGTCATTTAACCAACAAATGTTTGTGTTGGTGATCTTCCAACCAACTCACTTGAAGCTCCAATGACAACGGTACTAAGACTTCAAGTCAGTTTGCTGTGTGTCCGCTGGTCGTCAGACAGGCTCAGTGTAGCAGCTCTCAGTAATTAGAGTGGGAGCGTTTCCTTACGGCTTAACGTAAGGCTCTGCAACCCATAAATAAATGTTGCATTTTTTTTGCTTATTCACCTGAGTAGTTTAAGCACTTGGCAAGAACACATTCAAGTTATTGGTTAGTTGGGTGTTTGTTTGTTTTTGTCCTGCACTCAATTTCCCAACCCAGAGGCATTTTGATTGTATTTCAATTTAATTTTCATGGTTTCCCCAGAGATTATTGAAGGTTTACCACCCAATTATCCAATATGGCTGCTGCTGAATAAGGTATATTGGTCGGGTGTTGGAAATTAACAAAGATAACACCCACTCTGGTCAATTAAAGGTTACTTATTATGAAAACAACTCTTTTTATGGGATTTCTTTAGTTTTTTTGGTCTCTGGTGCTGCCACACGCATACAACTTTGAAATAAGTCTGAACATGTTTTCTTTTTTAAGATATGCATTTCTGAAGTATCCCGCCTACAGTTTCCAGATGAGCGAGTCAGTTTCGGCGCCTACTCTGACGTAGGAGTTAGACACATTTGAATATTACCACCCACTTCCCCAACCCCCTCCCATCAGAGCATAAATAAATACGATTAAGCGGACCAACGGACTGAGCGAGATGTTTGCATTTCAGAAGCAGGGAGACTCTGTACAAATTGATGTCTAATTTGTCAGTTTGACCATGTGTCTGTCCAGCGGACTCCCTACTTCGTCGCAGGACTCCCGGAGCGGAGCTGTTCCGGGAGTCCGGCGAGAGTCCGGCAGCTCGGCTCCGGGAGTATTCAGAGATTCAAAGCCAAAGTTCCTATCCCCCAATTCCTTTCCAACCATGGCCGAGATAACCCCCACTACGAGTCTTTACTTGTTGTCGAAGTACCAGAGACGTCAGACAAAGTCATTATGATTCATAATATCATCCGGAGGCACACATATAGCTTTTGGCCGCGATATTATATTATATAGATAGCTATATATTATATTATTATTATTATATATTTAGGTGAGTGCTGCATGCGGTGCTCAACTATTGTTCTTAAGTTTTATTCTTTCTTCTTTATTATTCTCTACAAACTTTGGCACCTATCTCCTTCATAAATGTTACACCTAGACACTCCAATCCAATTTTAAAATGTTCAAATCAGCTTGGAATCGCAGAATTCTTTTCAGATTTTAAAAATATTTTATACTTTTTAAGATAGTCTACTTTTAAAATAATATTTTTTACAATGGGAGGACGGCGGAGCATTCTCTGACACTTTTTACTCAGTTCAGACTTCGTAACTTGGTCAATATTTTATTTTATTTTAAGCTGGTAAAATGAGCATTAGGCGAGTACATACAATTTCGGATGGTTGAAAAAAATAAAAAACCTGCCTTTCATAAGGCATATCGTTTGTGCAGCTAGTACCACTATTACTTCAGCTACTACTACTATTTCAGCTACTACTACTACGGTACTTCTACTTCAGCTACTACTACTACTACTTATACTTCAGCTACTACTACTTCAGCTACTACTTCAGCTGCTACTACCAGTCCATAACTACTTCTACTTCTACAGCTACTACTAATATCTTCCAGCTTTGACAGTATTACAGTTTTGCTTCCAGCTAGTGTAAATATGTATTTCAGCACTTGTCTGTTTGTTTACCTCCCTCCTGTCTGTCTGCCTTCTGTTTTAACAGACCACAAACTACCAGGCAGGTAACGTCAGAGAAGCAACATCCTGATATTAGACTTTCTCTTTACTTCAAACTAGCTCAGGCATATTTTTAATGATTTTCAGAATGAAAGTGAAAGAAAAAGTAGGTATGCACACTAGGGCTGGGCGATTTGCCCTAAAAATAAAATCTCGATTTTTTCTAACTAATGGACGATTTTCGATTTAAACCTCTTTTTTTTTTCTGTTTTTCTCTAAACAAATTCCATTGAAACCCATGTACGTGTGTGGCGCTTATGGGGTGTCGCACCAAAATCACCAACGCAGGGGTCTACAACCCGCTGATTTAAGAGTATAACGATTATCAACAATCATGGAAAGCTGAGTAGGTTTATCAGTTTTAATAACAGTATGAACAAATAGAACACAAAAATTACAAGTTGTCCTTTGTATATCTATAGTAGCAATAGCACATGCTAAACAAGGACAAAATCTACTCAAAATAATTGAATGAACTGTTTACATCCATGGCTAACCAGTGCATGAGAAGGAGATGACAGGAGACTAATGTTTCACTCTTTCAATTGCTCTAATTTGAGCTCTTACTGTTGTTATCTAACATACCATACAGTAATTGAATTGTGTAAAAGTGTGAAATTACTGCACCTTAAAAATGACCATGAATTAGCTATACTCTCATTTGCATAGTGATTAACATTATGAATTTCAATTGTGTATACCAACTGTATGTTGGCTGACATTTACCTATAACTTTTTTCCCTCCACTCTAACCAAGGATGCCTGTTTTTAAATTCCCTAGCCTGACACCCAGTCTGAAAGGCTGGCCAGGGGTTCTCATCTAAAAGTAACAAGGAGATATAAAGTGGGATTAAAACATTGTCTTCTGTTGACTACTTATTATGTGGTTTACACATTAATATGGGAGGAACTGGACACACACACACACACGGCACGCACGCACGCACGCACGCACACACACGCGAGAAGGAGGGGCTCGGCCCGCCAACTAACGTGCAGAGATGCAGGGGCAGCTTCGCGCTTCGTAACAGAGACAGGGCAGAGCGCGAGCGCGCAGCGGGAATTTTATGAATGGTGAATGTAGGAGATAACTTCCCCTGCTTAAAGTATTTTATTGCAGTTATACCCAACCGATATTTCCGAAAAATAAACACAGAAGTGAAAGATCTGTCACAAGACGATTGATACGTATCCGTGCACATTTTTAAGTGGGTATACGCAAATCCTGGTGCGTTCCTAGTGGGTATACGGCGTATACCTGCGTATCACGTAGACTACACCACTGCTTGTAACTAAGAGAACACACATGTGAGGTTGTTGATCACAAATTATTTGTATACATAACGTCATCTTTGCAAAAGACGTTTAACTGAGAAGTGTTTCAATCGACCCGGCTCTCCCCCAAGTCTGTCGGGGGCGAGGTGAATTGTGATTGCAGTAGGCTGAGTTTGCGCGCGTTCTGGAAAGTGAGAGAGGAGGCTATACGGAGTCTATTCAGCAAAACAAATCGGAAGAGTCTGGAACTGTTTTTAAATCGCGATTTTTCGGTTCAGCCATTTCACAAACCGTAGGAAAGAAAAAATGCAAATTAATCGATTAAACCGAAAAATCGCCCAGCCCTAATGCACACTAGTCACTTCTGTGTTATGCTCAGCCATTGCTGGATACTTGAGCGCTTCAAGGGGCTATTGGCATGTGTTTTTACATTTGGAGCAGACTGAGGTATTATCCCAAAAAACTTTTTTTTAATTTTTTTAAGGGGAACCAAAAAGAAAATGATTGATGAATGGATTTGGGCATGTGTTTGGTCAAATCCATATATATCCAATAATATATTAGGATCGCTTTGATTAATTAATGTCTTTACTGTTTGTATTGTAGAACAGGACTCTTTTTTTAAAAGGCAGATTTTTCTGATAATTCTAAATTCTAGAATGCTTGTTGCTGAAATCTGACCAAATGTAGCGATGAAAGTACCTTTTTATTTTTGGTGTTCATATTTCTCCTCTCACTTCACAGCGATCTCTCCTCTGTGCCACAACCTGTTTTCCCTGTATGATGAAACAAACGACCTGTGGTACCCCCCAAACCACGAGTTCAAGATCACGGAAGAGACCAGCCTCACGGTCCACTACCGAATGAGGTATGAAGCAGCACTAACAGCATGTCTCGGCGTGAACTTGTATTGACGTCAAAGTGTTTGAGGAGCAGACGTGTCTAAGCACAGCAAAGCATTTCCTTTTTGTTCATGTGCTTGCCTTGCTCTCGCATACGCAAGTGGAAAGGAAGGCCTCTGTGGTGACGGATGTTCTATTGTGTGTTTCATGTGCGTGTCAACATGTGCTTGCCTCCCTTGTTTTGTTATGCTTATGCCTCCCAGTGCTGTACAGTTTGATTTGTACACGCTAGGGGTGCGACGGATCACAAAACTCATGGTTCAGATCGTGTCACGGTTTTTGAGTCACGGGTCGGATCATTTTCGGTTCAACAACAACAACAACAAAGATAAGAAGTCAAATGTGACTTTAAATAAAATCTTCTAATGTGTAAAAACAAAATAAAGTGAAAAATTAGGTGATAATCCTTCCTTTAAGCATAGTCAATATTTAAAAAATTGCAATCTGAAGCATTATTCCTTCTTCTTTTTAACATGGATAGTAAATAATCACTAACCCTGGATTTACAATTCAGGATGTCTGCATTGCAGTGGCGGCTGGTGAATTTTATTATAGGGGGGGGAGAAAGTTTGTAAACCATACCCCTGTAGGTGGGTCTGGGGGCTCTCCTCCCCCCGAAGATTTTTTTGTGTTTTTCATATAAAAACTAAGCATTCTGGTGCATTCTGACAAAATAATAAAGACAAAATAGAACATTTCCTTACAAAGACGAATGGAGCCGGGGAACTAAGTTTTTACTTAATTTATTTGCCTTGTAGAATTCAGCAAGATTAAAAGTGCAAATACATCAATAATAATTGGGTATTACCGGTATACACAAGTTAACATTCTCTCTCTCTTTATCTGTATGTGTGTTTGTAAGAGAGTGAGAGTGAGAGAATGTGATTCTAAAAGGGGTGAGCGTGTTACGGACGATCTATTGTGTTGGTAACTTCACTCATAAATCTATCTACAGTTAAGTATGCATTTAGCCCTAACCCTTAACCCTAACCCTAACCCTTTTATGTGTGGTTGTTCAAGACACACTGAAGGCATGATGCCACCATAGGTTTGTAGAGAACTATATACAATATACACACTGAAGGCATGATGCCACCATAGGTTTGCAGAGAACTATATACAATATACACACTGAAGGCATGATGCCACCAAAGGTTTGCAGAGAACTATATACAATATACACTTGACAGGGGTAGGGTGGTGGTGTGGGGTTGTGAGGGACTGCGTCACAACTTGCTAGCCAGCTTTTTTTCTCGTACCAATTTGTTGAAAATCCTCGGGTGTAGGACTTTCCCACCTTTGTAGAAATTTGTTTAAATCAATAATTTTGGTCTAGGAGGTCCGGATTTTTTTAATGCCAATTTTTCTGAATTGGATCCTCGACTAAAAGGAACTTCTTTGAGAGACGAAACGGAATTGCGCACATTTCAAATCAAATCAGCAAGTGACTTGATCGCTCTTTGCTCAGTTACGTATGACGCAAGCACGTTAGGGCGAGTCCCAAATCCCCATTGAAAATGCATTGAAGGCTCAATTTCCGAAAAAAAAAACTTTTAACATTAGAGTCAACGGAGAAGGCTTGGGCGATTTTCCACGTAGATGAATTCGCCCATAGAGGCGGGACCATTTGAAACGCGACTTGAATCTGACGATTCTGATTGGACAATGACAGATAATAGGTCTAGAACACTGAAAACGACTTTTGCCGTGTTATAAAAAAAAAAAAAAAAAAAATCCTCTTTCTCCCAGTTTGTAGTGCGTCCCCCCATAATCGCCCCTATACACCATCCGCCCCTGCTGCATTGCCTGGGGAGAGTTTAGAGTCTACACTCTCCCAAGGCAATGCAGACATCCTCGTCTTCTTTTTTTTCATCAAGTATGGTAGCGAAATAGTTTCTGTCGTGTTTTATTTGGCATTTTGTAATTCCATTGATTTCGGTTGGAAGTCTCATTGCTCATTGCAAGGGAGGTTGGTTGTAGACTTTTCACTCGGGTCTTGCCCTACTGTTGATACGGAGAACCGAGCGAAAAGACTACAACCAAACATAAACATGTCCGGTTCCGGTTTCCGTTTCAATGGGATTTCCCAAACGCCAAATAAAACACAACAGAAACTTTATTTCACTACGATACCCCCCCCCCCCCCCCCCCCCCCCCCCCAACGCAACTTAACGGAGATTCAACCAAAAATGTATTGTGTGACAAGAGGAGACATAAACAGGACTTGGGCCATATCCTATCGGAAGAGAAATCGTTGTTTGAAACAGGTAACCAACTTAATCAATATCTAGTGCCATGATGCATATCTCAAAATTAGACGTAATCTGCACAATTTAAACAGGAGGCAGCAGCAGGAGTAAGGTCTATAGCCTATCTGCAAGAAATTCATTTCTTAATGTTGTTTGCCAACAAATCAATCTATCAACTTGATCAAGTGCGGCTCTCTTTTTATTCAAGATGTTCCCTGCGGTGGAGACCACACGTTCGGAGCGCATAGACGTGCCTGGCAGGGTTCATGCTACACTTTTTCTTGGGCGGTCAAATGTCCGACACTATTCCAGAATATCGGACATTTGGAATATCTTCCGGACGTTATTCACTAATAATGATCTTTGCTCAGTTACTGATCACCAAAATGATCACCAAAAGTCCACATTTAAACGACACAAACTAAGTTGCTTCAATAAATGCCATTTATTAAATAAGCCTAGGAAAAAAAACATAACGGCCATTCTCGGCAAAAATGGTAAACGGGTAAAAAATAATTAATTCGATAATTGAAATTCTTGCAGGCTACTTTTGGCGCAACTTCATGGCATGGAAGTGCTCCGCTGCTCGCGAAAAGTTGAAGTCTTTCAACCCCGGCCCAAAGCTCGATATGCGCATCATACCTCGTCACCTTTTCCTCAGCTAGGCGGTTTCTGATAGATGTTTTAATCCTGTTTTGGAGAGAAAAGCCTCGTTCCGCAGGAACACTGGACACGGGGATTGTACTGGCGATTTTGGCCAGCTTTGCCTAGTCGGGAAAGATTTGTGCGTTCACACCAAACGCGACGGGCGACAAGATCCCATACAAAGTGAACGTAGAGACGCGTATCGGGCAAATTTTTCGCGAGAGAAAACCGGCGACAAGTTTTGATTTGTCGCGCCACACTTTCGCCGCGCACAGGTGAGCGCCTTCACGAGGATTTCTGCCGCGACAAACTCGCTCAATTGAAATATTTCAACTTTGACGCGAATTTCGCGTGATGACAGCCAATCAGCGTTCAATAGCGTGGCCACTGAGTGACATGTGTATGCATGTGCGGGTGCACTGCGCGTGTTCATGAATGCACGTTCGTGTTTGCCTCCCTGGTGAGCTCGGCCAGGAATCGCTACTGGTTTTCATATGCTACTGATTAATTCATACATAAATGCAAACTTCTTTCTTTTTTTTTCTTGGACATGAGGGCCGTTTACATTTTATTATACCAGCCATGCGTGCGTGCAATCGGCCAATGTCCGGCTATAGCCGGCTAACGTGAACACTGGTGCCTGGCAAACATGGGTATTTGCGTTTCAATGTTGAGAGAAGCGGGTATTTGTTGCAGCCTGTTTCTCTCAACCAATGCAGCGTGTGGCTGTCTGCGGGGATGACTTGGGGGCGCAATTTTCTGATCAGGTTTGCTGCTCTTTGCTTTATCCATTTTCGAAACAGGATATACTAGTATTCGCTTGATCAGAGCACCCGCGAATGGAGGACATCGCGAACAATAAAATAAAAACCAAACTGTCTTATCGTAGACTTTAAAAAATGCACTACACAACATGACACTTTTAAAACCGAATAATTTATACTAGAGTTTTCGCGTGTGCATTGCGTGCGCTCAACCTCTAGTTGTAATTAAACCCAAAGCAATAATGTGGATCCCCAGTCGGCAATGTAACAAATTACTGAGTGCATAATTTAATAACATTTTGCCTATAATGTTACACCGTATAACATTTGTTCACCACAAATTACTCTTAAAGCAGTGCCAACATTTTTTATATTTTTAACCATTCAGCAAACAAAAGGCAACAGACTTATCATTTAGGAGGCCACTCAATGACATGCAGAAGTGTCTTCAACACGCCCACTGAAGTGGTGTGAGAAATGCAGACTTTCTACTCTTCATTCTCATATAAGGTAATTTACATTTCCTACGGAGAAAATACTACCTCAGGGGTAGTATTATTCAGGAGATTTTCAGGGTACAAATGTTAGGATATGTTGTTCACAAATACGGCCCATCAGGAGAATATCAGGACTCAATCGTGTGTCTCAAATCAGCTAGTGTGAGCATTTGATTATATTATAAAATTAGTGAATTTATGGTAAAAGGGGTAATTGTTCAATGGGAAGTGTAGTATACTATGCAGGCAAATCAATTATTTAAAAGCTTTTACTGTTCTTCAGGGCTGAAAAGTGCATTGACATTTTAAATCGAAATTTTGATTTCCCTAATTATGTCCTCATGAGTGCTGTCAGTTAAACGCGTTAACGGTGTTAACGCAAACCAATTTTAATGGCGTTCATTTTTTTATCGCGCGATTAAGGCAATTCTTTTTTTCTTTTTGGGCTCAAAACAAAGAAGCAGTCGCCTGACTGCTATGCTCAAGGCAGTATGTTTGTATGTTCATCGTTTAATTGCACTATAGGCTTTTTTTTTTGTATCGTCCTGTTTTGATCAGTATATGCCAATGTAGTTATCAATAAAAAAACATTTGCACAAGGCAGGCCGATGCACTTCTCCATGTTGATTAGAGCATTAAAATGAGAAAAATTAATGGGACAAAGAAATCAAGGGATTTTTAGCATAGAAAAAGCATTTGCGATTAATCGCGATTGCTCGCGATTAATTGTGAGTTAACTATGGCATTGATGCGATTAATCGCGATTAAATATTTAAATCGCTTGACAGCACTAGTCCTCGTTCATGCTTTTGTTTTGTTTGCTCACAGTAGCGGTGATCGAATCAGCACGGTTAACCTGTGTTTTTGCCCAAAAAGCATCCCGGCAAGCGATGTGACGCTTTGACAAGTTGTGCTTATGACGTTGTCCCTATTGAAAATTGTGTTCCCTTTAATGTGGGGTGTCTTCCCAGATGTCTTTTCCCCTGCCTCGAGGCAACATTTACAAAACATACACTTCTTGGATTGGTCCTAGACCAGCCAATTGAAAGTTTTTAACCACTGGGGGTTAAACCTGTACGTTTTCCTGTTGGCCGAGACGGAGTCATGGGCGGAGCTGGCTTTGTCTGAAGGTTCCGGTTCCGCGTTTGTTGTCGAGTCAATCTCGTCCATATGTGGATTTTTTTTCCAAGTTTCCACCTTGTTTTTTTTTAAAAGAGACATTCATAAAAAAAATGAATGTCTCATCAAAAAAAATAAAATCAAAATCGAGTTTGTTTTCGTTCTGTGTTATAGGGACGCTGTCTCTTTAAGAGATTGCGCTTCTTTTTTGTTGATATGCTGGTCGGCGCAATGTTTGAATTTAACGTTTTTTGAAAAATGAACGACCTGCTGTTGCTTGTCGCGGTGAGAAATTGTCTTTTCCCTTCTTTCATCGCAATTTCTACAGTCTATAGACAGAACGTCTTACCTGGGAGTGTTTGTCGATGGCAGAGCCAGAACATAACGTCTTGCCCTGGCGAGTATCGCTGCGGTGTGTGCGCGTGCGTGTGTGTTCTTACCTGCGCATGTATCAATGACGGAGCCGTTATGTTTAAAACATAACGTCTTACCTGGGCGAGTCTCGCTGCGGTGTGTGCGTGTGTGTTCTTACCTGCGCGTGTGTCGTTGGTGGAGCCGTTATGTTTAAAAACATAGCGTCTTACCTTGGCGAGTGTCGATGCGGTGTGTGCGCGTGCATGTGTGTTCTTACCTGCGCGTGTATTGATGGCTGAGCCGTGATGTTTAGAAACATAACGTCTTACATGGGCGAGTGTGTCGCGGCCTTTGTCTTGACATGCGGTGTGTGTGTGTGCACGCGCGCTTCCGTGTATGTGTCGCTGCCTTTGTCTTGACGTGCGGTGTGTGCTTGTGTGTGCGCGTGTGTGCGTTTCCGTGTATGTTTGTGCGGTGTGTGTGTATGTTCGCGCTTGCGATGTATGTATGCGTTTGCGCATGCTGTGTGTGTGTGTGAGATGCAGGCCGCTTGGTGCCTGCGCACATGAGTAACTGGTGCGACATGCCAGCTAATATAGTAGTAAGATTCGAATACGGATATTTCACGCCTAATAAAAAGTGACAGCCCTAGCCCACATACACAAACAAAAGATACATGCACGTTAACGTTTCGGGGGCTGTCGGGTTGATTACTGCGGGATAACAATATTGCGTTTATAAAATTCCGTGTAGCGCCGTCACGCAGCCTGAGCTGTGCACCCGCAACCTTTCACTCACTCAACAGACGCAACAATTACAAACTGTCAATGTTGCAACCAAGTCGATTTTGTCTAGAGGGGAGTAACTGAGCGGCCCCTCCAAAAGTGGTACAGCCCAGGTAGGCCTTGAACTGTGATTGGTCAGAAAGACGTAACAGCTAATGACAACATTAAACTCTCGTGCAGGCTCGAACAGAGTGACACACAAACACACACACACTTTTAAGGAGTTTTTTTACCGGCTCCGTATCCTTGCTTGCCCCAAAAAGTTTGTGCGGCGTGCTTGTTGTTTTGTATCCGGTGTAGCTAGATCCGATATGGTGTTGTTGTTTTTCTTACATGACCAGTTGTTGCTAGACAGCAGGTGAAAAAACTACAACCTTTGCCAAGCCAAAAGAGCGTTAATGGCGCAATAAAAAAATTAACGCTGTTAAAATTGGTTTGCGTTAACGCCGTTAATAAACGCGTTAAACTGACAGCACATATATACAGGTGCTGGTCAAATTATTAGAATATCATGAAAAAGTTGATTTATTTCAGTAATTATATTCAGAACGTGAAACTTACATATTATATCAATTCATTACACACAGAGTGATATATTTGAAATGTTTATTTCTTTTAATTTGGATGATTAGTACTGACAATTACTGAAAATCCCAAATTCAGTATCTCAGAAAATTAGAATATTAGTTACGACTAGTACAAAAAATGATTTTTTAGAAATGTGGGCCAACTGAAAAGTATGAACATGGAAAGTTTCAGCATGTATGGCAATCAATACTTAGTTGCAGCTCCTTTTGCCTGAATTGCTGCAGCAATACGGCGTGGCATGGAGTCGACCAGTCTGTTGCACTCCTCAGGTGTTATGAGAGCCCAGGTTGCTTTAATAGTGGCCTTCAGCTCTTCAGCATTGTTGGGTCTGGCATCTCGCATCTTCCGCTTCACAATACCCCATAGGTTTTTTATGGGGTTAAGGTCAGGTGAGTATGCAGGCCAATCAAGAAGAGGGATACCATGGTCCTTAAACCAGGTACTGGTAGATTTGGCACTGTGTGCAGGTGCCAAGTCATGTTGGAAAATGAAATCGTCACCTCCATAAAGTTGGTCCGCGGCAGGCAGCATAAAGTGTTCTAAAACTTCCTGGTAGACTGCTGCATTGACCCTGGACCTCAGGAAACACAGTGGACCAACAGCAGCAGATGACATGGCACCCCAGACCATTACTGACTGTGGAAATTTTACACTGGACTTCAGGCAACGTGGATTCTGTGCCTCTCCTGTCTTCCTCCAGACTCTGGACCCTTGATTTCCAAAGGAGATACAAAATTTACTTTCATCTGAAAACATAACTTTGGACCACTCAGCAGCAGTCCAGTCCTTTTTGTCTTGAGCCCAGGCGAGACGCTTTTGACGTTGTCTCTTATTCAAGAGTGGCTTTACACAAGGAATGCGACAGCTGAAGCCCATATCTTGCATACGTCGGTGTGTGGTGCTTCTTGAAGCACTGACTCCAGCTACAGTCCACTCTTTGTGGATCTCCCCCACATTTTTGAATCGGTTTTGTTTGACAATCCTCTCCAGGGCGCGTTTATCCCTCTTGCTTGTACTCTCTTTTCTACCACATCTTTTTCTTCCCTTCGCCTCTCTATTAATGTGCTTGGACACAGAGCTCTGGGAACATCCAACCTCTTTGGCAATGACCTTTTGTGTCTTGCCCTCCTTCTTTAAAGTATCAATGGTCATCTTTTGGACAGTTGTCAAGTCAGCAGTCTTCCCCATGATTGTGTGTCATACAGAATCAAAACGAGAGACCATTTAAAGGCTTTTCCAGGTGTTTTGAGTTAGTTAGCTAATTAGAGTGTGGCACCAGGTGTCTTCAAAATCTGACCTTTTCACCATATTCTAATTTTCTGAGATGTTGAATTTAGGGTTTTCATTGGTTGTCAGCTATAATCATCTTCTTTTTGGCAAAAAACACTTATAATGTATCAGTCTGTTTGGAATGAATGTATACATTCTACAGGTTTGACTTTCTAAATGGAATTAATGAAATAAATCAACTTTTTCATGATATTCTAATAATATGACCAGCACCTGTATATATGTATGTATGTATGTATGTATGTATGTATGTATGTATGTATGTATGTATATATATATATATATATATATATATATATATATATATATATATATATATATATATATATATATATATATATATATATATATATTAGTGGGGGGCATAGATATTTTTCTTTAATCTAGATTAATTCCAAAATTAATCTAGATTAAAATGGCAAACGGCAAAAAAATCTGTTTGTTTACCTTGACAACGGTCAATTATACTGGACAATGGTGATTTATCAAATGTAATTCACCGCCGGAAGTTGTGAAGTGCCCATGCAAGTGAACGGAGCATAAACAAAAATAATTGACAGCTGAACGTTGGGAAGGCCCATGCAAGTGAATGGAGCAGTCTACAGCATTGAGAAGAGCCGTGTAATAATCCATAATAATGTAAGGTTTAGAAGTTAAATATTTGAAAGTTGTAGAATAAATTTATATAATTTATATTGGAGTTAATTTGCTAGAAATGTACTTACAATTTTTAGTCAATTAATCATTTACATATTTATGTTACACAATTATTACATATTTACATGTTTACATATTTAACCCAGTCAGGATATTCTGCCTCTCTGATTCCCTCACGTTTACCTCAGCCTAAATTCTAGCTTCTGATTGGTTAGTTCAGTCACGTGATGGGTCCGAACAAGGAAGTGTTTGAAAATAGATTAACGGCGATATCTTTTTTATCGCGCGATAAAAGTTTCGCGTTAACGCAGCCATAACGCCGATAACGGCCCACCACTAATATATATATATATTAAAGGTTTTATAGAAAGTGCAGAACAGCTGGATAGATATCTTTACATTATTTAAGATTTGAACATTTTGTACTTGACCATTTTCTGTATTTTTTTAAGGCGAAATTTCCAAGTTCTCTGTTACAAAGGGTTTTTGGGCGAGACATGCTAAATAAATACATCATGTTTTCAAACATTCAGTCAAGTCATTTCAATATTGACCAAAATAATCGTGATGATGATTTTTTTTCCACAATCGAGCAGCGCTAGCACACTCTCAGATGTGACTGTTTCTTTTACTCATATCACCCAAAATACCCATCAGGTAATGTGCAGTTTGCTTTGGGATTTGATATAGTGTTGTAGTGACGTTTCTCAGATTTTCCTTGTTCCAATTAACATAACTGGTGACTGACTGCAGACTAGATTCTAACAATGCTTGAGTCCAAAAACGATATTGTCCAGAAGTTTGTTGGGTTTGCAGAAAAGGTCTTGTGGTTTATTTTGTACAAAAATCAAAGAAAACTGACTGAGAATACTTAAAACAAACAAAGAGCAGGATGTGGGCCAAGCCATTGTAGAAAAACTTGCTGTGTAATCAGCCACACCTGGCACTCTGTCGATCTCCTATTATATGCACACAGGCACTCAAGACCTGTAGAGGTCACCAAAAACAACCATTGCACACAAATAATACTAAACTGAATATGGCTCCTACACACCGGCCCCCTTGTATAGGTGTGTAACAATTACAATTATATCAATCTAAATAAGAAGGAGCTACTATATGTGCCGAAATACATCAAAAATAATAAATTATTTCAAGTTCATTTCAATCTTCTGTCTCCAACAGCAGGCAGATCTTGGTTATAGGCCGCTCAAGAACACTTGTCCTGGTCTGTAGTTTGACAGAGCGAACGAGACCCTTTGAGTCAGCAATGGTTTCCTTTATCCTGGCAAGCAACCAAGAGCCACGGGGTGCTGTTGAATCCACTATCATCTCCAATTTGAAAGTTCCTTCTTACTGCACACCACTTTTGTCTCTCCTGCAGTAAGGGCAGGTACTCTTTCGTCCAGCGCTTCCAAAACAGTTCTGCTATGTACTGGATCTGCTTCCAGCGACGTCGAGCATAGAGGTCTGATTTTTGAAAGAGTCCTGGGGGCAAAGCAGGCTTGGTGTTCAGGAGAAGAATGTGATTAGGTGTCAGTGCTTCAAGATCGTGTCGATCAGCTGAGACAGTTGTTATAGGCCGACTGTTAAGAATTGCTTCCACTTCGCAAAACACAGTACACAGGCCTTCATCATCGAGAGTTTGTTGATGCAAAACTGAACAGAGTATGCATCTCACCATTCTGATAAGTCGCTCCCACACTCCACCGTGATGAGAGGCAGCAGGGGGGTTGAAACTCCACTTCACTCCATGTTGTAGCAGGGAATCTTGGACTTGGTGTTGATTCAGTGTTAAAAGAGCTTTCTTTAACTCTCTCTCCGCTCCAACCAGATTGGTTCCATTATCTGATCTTAGATGTTCCACTTGTCCTCTTCTGGAGATAAATCTCCTTATTGCATTTATACAGGAGTCTGTATCAAGTGAGTGAGCGACCTCCAAATGCACTGCTCTGCTTGACATGCAGGTGAATATGACACCGTATCTTTTCACGAGGCTCCTTGCTTTCTTTACCTCGATGGGCCCAAAATAATCAAGTCCAACGTTTGTAAATGGAGGGTTATCTGGTATTAGTCTTTCAACAGGTAAACCTGCCATTTTCTGTTCTCCTGGTCTTCCTCTTACGCGCCTGCATTCAACACATTTTGAGATGATCTTTCTTGCAGCGGCATTTGCACCTGTAATCCAGTATTTCTGGCGCAGCTGCGAGAGAACATGGTTCTTTCCATTATGACCAACATTTTCATGGATTTGGCGAAGGATAAGAGAGGAAATATGCATGTTCTTTGACAGAATAATAGGATGTTTGCTTTGTTGAGGCATAGCTGATCTGTCAAGTCTACCTCCCACTCTCAAAATTCCATCCTCCAATACTGGGTCCAACTTATAAAGGGGACTTGACCTTTTGACCCCAGATGGCGCCATTTCCAATCTGGTCATCTCTTCTGGGAATATTTGTCTTTGGCAGAAACAGATTTTTCTGCTGTTTCAAGATCGATATTTATGTGTTGTTCACTTATAGCCTTCCTTCCCATCTGCTGTGAGTGAGTCACTTTACTTTGTGATCGTGTGTATGGGCGATTGACACAGGATTCCTTTTCTTTTCTCTGTTTTACTAGAGATTGCAAGACACCTTTTAACTTTAATATCCATGCCACAGCCTTTCTTAACTTCAGCCAACAGGAGAAATAAGAGAGCAGTTGGTTGGTAGGGTTTTCCGTTTCCTTCAAAACAATATTATGCACAACCAACCTTACTTTGACTTCAGGATCATCTGGATTAAGTGCATGGGATTTCAGGGTTGCACTTGGCCATTCACTCATTGGCCTCAACAGGAAAGTTGGTCCCTGTATCCATCTTTTTCCATCCACAAGTCTTCCAGCACTAAGTCCTCTAGATGCATCGTCGGCTGGATTTAACTTTGTCTCCACATACTTCCATTGTGATACCTTTGTGTTATCTCTGATTGTTGACACTCGATTTGCAATGAAAGTATGGAATCGGGTATGCTCGTTTGCAATGTACTTGATTACTGCTTGACTATCAGTCCAAAAAACAGAATTTTCCAGTAGCAACTGCAATTCTGCTCTGAGCATTTTGTCCACTTTGACTGACAACATAGCAGCTGTCAATTCCATTCTTGGGATAGTGATATTTTTCAGCGGCGCAACTCTGGCTCGTCCCATCATAAAGGCCAGAGAGACCTCTCCTCTTTTGTTAGTTAACCGAAGGTAGCTAACTGTACCATAGCCATAGTCACTTGCATCTGAAAAATTATGTAGTTGGGCATGAACTGGTTTCCCAAAGTGTATTGGCTTAATGCAGCGGTCTACTTTAAAGACTGCCAGCTTGACAAGATCAGAAGTCCATTTTAGCCATTTCTCAGATGTCGCTTTAGGTATAAGTTGATCCCAGCCATGATTTTGTTTGCAAAGTTCTTGGAGGAGACACTTGGCATGCAGTGTTAAGGGGGCCAAGAACCCAAGGGGGTCGTAGATTGAGCTCACTACAGATAGCATTCCTCTTCGGGTTTGTGGCTTTTCTTTGACTTTGATGTTAAACTTAAATGCATCGTTTTCAACACCCCACTGCAAACCAAGTGCTCTTTCTGTGGGAAGTTTATCTTTGTCTAAATCCAGTTGTTTTACTCCTTTTGCCCTGTTTTGTTCTGGAATGACGGAGAGCACTGCTCGGCTGTTGCTCATCCATTTTGTGAGGTGAAATCCTCCCTTGTGGCATATAGTTGAGAGATCAGTGACAAGCTGTATGGCCTCCTGATCAGAGGGTAGGGCTTTAGTCATCAACATAGAAATTTATTTTGACAGTGTCAGTTATTGCATGGGGAAAATTGTTCTTATTGTCCTCTGCAACTCTTTTCAATGCAAAACTTGAACAACTGGGGGAGGACGTGGCTCCAAACAGGTGCACAAGCATACGATGCTCAACTGGTTTACGGTTCACATCACCTTTAGGCCACCATAAGAACCTAAGAAAATCCACGTCATTTGGGGACACTCTTACTTGGTGAAACATTGCCTTTATATCAGTCATGACTGCGACTGGCTCCTGACGGAATCTGGAAATGACCCCGACAAGTCCATTTGTCAGATCTGGTCCTTGTGGCAGTTCTGTGTTTAATGACATTCCTTGGTAAGTTGCACTGCAGTCAAACACAACTCTTAGTGATTTATGGTGTGGGATATACCACACTCTTCCATCTTTCCTTTCCAGTTGCTCTTGCGGCACCACTTCAGCATATCCATTATCAATTACATCTGAAAGGAAATCAGTGTACTCACTTTGAAAGTGTTCATTCTTTTTTAATTTTCTTTTCAGATTCACCAGACGCTGTTCTGCGATCACTTTGTTATTTGCCATTACAGTGTTTTCCTTTCTAAATGGCAAGTCTAGTTGGTAATGGCCATTTTTAAGTGCAATTGAATCATTTGCAATTTTCATGAATCGTTTATCTTCTATTGACATCTCTGGCTTGTCATCTGCTGATATCTCTTTGAAATCATGATTGCATTGATTGATCAACATTTCATTAACATCTATGAGAGATATTCTATTCACAGTGGCAGTGGGACAGCTGTCCTTGTCGCTGTTGTCGCTGACACCTAGTGGACCATTAATTACCCAGCCCAACATGGTTTTCACAGCATAGGGTCCCTCTTTAGAGCTATGGATCACTTCCCAGGGCTCCATAGCCTTTGGAACATTGGTCCAAATCAGCAGCTCCACGTCAGCCTCAATAGCTGGAAAATGTACTCTATCCATGTGAGGCCATTTTGCCAAGTCCCCCTGTTTTGGAATGTTATTCTTTGTCACCGGTATAGTTTTCTGTGTGAATACTTTTGGCAGGGGGATGAATTTGTCTTGTTCAAGTCCTGAGACTTCTAGTCCTGTTATATGTGATGGAACACACTTATCTAGGCCCATGGTGCGAAGTAGAATGCGAGTCCTCTTGCCATTGATGTTGAGTTGTTCCATTAACCCTTCGGTACAAAATGTGGCAGTACTTCCATTATCAAGCAAGGCATATGTCTCTATGGTCTTGTCACTGGTGTTACTTTTGATTTTGACTGGCACTATAGAAGGTCTGCATTCATCACTACCGGCCCCAATATGACCACATGCCTGAAGAGAGCTCACCATTTCCTCTGACGACTGCTCTCTTGGTTTGCCATTTTCTTCTCTTGTAATGTGGAGGAGTCCAGGGTGGGTTTTGTCACATACGTTACAGATTAGATGCCTTTTGCAATCTTTACTCGTATGTCCTTTCATAAGACAGCCAAAACATATTCCTTTTTCCTTTAAGAAGTCAATTTTGTCTCTATGTGGCTTTTTCTTCAGAGCGTAGCATGACTCTAATGTGTGGCCACCTCGGTTGCAAAAGAGACAAAGGCCTTGTGACTGGTTGGGGATTTTGGATGTGAATTTTGGTTCAATGGTGTCAGTATTTGTTGCAAAACTACCTGTTGCTTTTAACTTGAGGGGGGGGGTTACTTTTCTTTTAGCTCCGTCGACGGTTTGATCTTGAATGTTGCCAAACACTGGATCAGTGGATATTCTCACTTGCTTCTCCAGGAATTTGACCAGATCCATAAGTGTTGCTCTACTGCACCGCTTCTCTTGTAGCTCACATACTATGTTTCTCCATCTTTCCCGCATTTTGTACGGAAGTTTCATGATTATTGCTTTTATATTTGAGCCATCATTTCTTCAATGACATTGCAGCAACTTCTGAGGAATAAAGTGAATGTTTGCAGTGCCTTTGGGTCTTCAGACTTGATGTTAGACCATGAGAGCGCCTTGTCAATATAGGCACTGGCAACTTTGTACTCATTACCATAATGTTCATGCAGCAGACCTTTTGCTTTAGGATATCCCCTCTGTTCACTCATAAGTTGGCAGCTTCTCACAAGTTCTTGTGCCGGACCTTTAGTGTACTGTTGGAGGAAATGCAGCCTGTCTCTGTTGTTATCAGTTTTAGACTCAATAGCATGTTCGAATGACAGTATAAAAGACTGGAACTGTAAAACGTCCCCATCAAAAATAGCAATGTCCTTTTGGGGCAATAAAGAGAGTTGTTGCTGTCTAACAAGAATACTCGTTATATCATTTTGCCTTTGGAGAATACTGCATACGTTGTCTTTACTTTCACCGTCCTGTGATTGTGTTGTAGTCTGCATACTTTGGGTTTGTCTAGGAGGTCTGTATACCTTGGGTTTGTTTGGGAGAGGAGAGTACTTGGGTTACAGGGCTCACATTTTGTGTTGGACTTATCTCAAAGTCCCAACCAGCTGTTTGAGTTGCGATGTGAGGTCTACTGAGCAGGATGGGAGGTTGGAATTGAACTCCTTCCTTTGGACGCACACTTGGCATTTCATCAATGGGCTCTTCCACTGTGTCACTCACAAGAAGGTCCATTCCTTTGGGTCGATACCTGTCAACCATGTCGTCATAATAAGCATTCATGCCATCCATTGAATTTGAGTCTATTTTTTCCTCTGCAGAATTATACACAGTGAGCTTTGCTGTTGTAGCTGCTAATTCTGTATGCAACTCCAGTGTCTCTCTTCGTTTCCTTAATTGTTCCTTTTGCACATTTAATTCTTCCTCCTCTTCCTCCAGAGCATGCTTTTGCTTCAGTGCTTGAATCCTTGTTTGAATAGCTGCCTTTTCAGCTTCAGCTCGGATCCTTGCTGATGATGTGGAGGATGTGGCTGAGCGACTTGATCTGCGACTTAACACTGCAGAGATACTGTCCTCAGGTGCCACATTATCAACATTTAGTCCAATATTGTCATGATCAATTTCTCCTTGGCTGATGGCATTTTTCCATTTTGTGACAGAAGCCATGAATGCAGTCATATCACCCACTTATAAAATATACCACTTCTCAGTATCCAATTCGCATTCTTCTTTTGATAATAGAAGTTGGTATGCTTTATGAGTGTTGTTAAACTCTTCCACAAGTTGTCCATACTTTGTCATACTTTCATTAACCTCTTCTTCATTTGTAATGTCTTTCATCAATTCCTTCACAATGTTCATTCGTCTTGTAACTTGGCACAGTTTATACTTTCTGCTTGCAAGTAGTTTGGAAACATTTTCTAATGGGGCCTTTTCCAAAGATCCAAGGTCCCTTTGGACATCATCCTCCAGTTGAGAAGCCATTTTGTCAGCTGACTTCAGATGAGATTTTTCAGCCATATTTAACATATCACATATGTCACACTTCTCTTTTCACAGGAACAGTACATAATGGCAGTATTGCTGTGTCAGTTTATAATCATGTTCAGTGTAACTCTTACTTTGCCAGCCCGCATAGCATCAGGTTAAGAATCAAAGGGTCAAGGTCCTGACTCATTTAACATTCCTTTTTGTTTGTTCCAGTCAACTTCATGCATTTCAAAAGGCTCCACTCCAATAGCAGGCTTTCAATCCCGAAGTTACTTCCATGTTTCTGTTATGCTTTCCAATGCACAACTTCATTTTCCAATTCCACAGTTTAAATGAGCAGGGTAGTCCTTCACTTCAATCCTTTGTTTCACATACCACTCCTTGATGCTACTGGGCCTCATGCTGTTTCATCATGTTGCAGAGAAGTCCATTGTTCCTTTGTTGCTGCTTTCTCCATGTCCAGGTTTTCCATTAATCCATTTTAGTGGCAAAGTTTTTCTACCTTTGTATGACGTTTCTCAGATTTTCCTTGTTCCAATTAACATCACTGGTGACTGACTGCAGACTAGATTCTAACAATGCTTGAGTCCAAAAACGATAATGTCCAGAAGTTTGTTGGGTTTGCAAAAAAGGTCTTGTGGTTTATTTTGTACAAAAATCAAAGAAAACTTACTGAGAATACTTAAAACAAACAAAGAGCAGGATGTGGGCCAAGCCATTGTAGAAAAACTTGCTGTGTAATCAGCCACACCTGGCACTCTGTCGATCTCCTATTATATGCACACAGGCACTCAAGACCTGTAGAGGTCACCAAAAACAACCATTGCACACAAATAATACTAAACTGAATATGGCTCCTACAAGTGTAATTACGCGAATATATATACCGCGGCTTAGAGCTGAAGATCTTTGCCCGAACCCGACGGGACCCGACGGCTCGGGTCGGATTCAGTCTTAATTTCTGTCATTTTACACAGGCTCGGCCGGGCTCAGGCTTGCGTGGTAAATGAGCGGTCAGGTGATGCATTTCAATTAGCGTGAGAAAGATGTGAAAATGGATGCCGAGGAGGTGAATCGAAGGCTGGCCTCTGGCGATTCCGTTTTGGTTGCGCCTAAGAAAGCTAAGTCTGAGGCATAAAAAAGTTTTGACCATGTGCATAATGAGTTTAATGAGCCAGTGGGTTATGTGAAATGCAAAAAATGCGGCGTTCAGTTGAAGTACAACAGCCAAACAGGGAATTCATCGTTGATAAGGCATGCTGATTGAAGCTGTTCAAAACCTTCCACGAGTGCTCAACAACCTTCCATCACATCGTTTGTAACAGCATCAAAACCCATGCCTGCAAAGGTGAAACAAACGGTGACTGAGAAGTGTCAGCTTTTGCTGTAATGACATTAGGCCTCTTAACTAGGGATGCACCGAAATGAAAATTCTTGGCCGAAACCGAATATACTTAAACAGTTGGAATACCCAATGTGGCTTTTGCTGTTTTGCATTCATTTTGCTTTAATTTTTCATCATTGCATAAATCAAACAATTAAATGTCCTTTATAAACTTTTTGTCTTGCTTTTCAATAAAAAAAACAATTACAAATTTGATACAAAATATTTATTTAATACTGAATTTTCTAACATTCCAGCAGACCTTAAAGTAAGAATTTAAGAACAATGTACCTTTTAAATAAATGAGTAAAACGTGTATTTTTTTCGGCCTTTTTACTCTTTCAGCCGAAACCGAAAATTATGTTTTGGGCCATTTTCGGTGGCCGAATATTCGGTGCATCCCTACTTTTAACATCGTAAATGGCAAGGGATTTAAAGGGCTTGCGCAATAACTTATTCATGTCGGGCCGCGTATGGAAGGGTTCCCTTAAACTCTGTTATTCCCAGCTATGTGACAATTGCAAAGAGATGCACTGAAATGGCTGAAGAAAAAAGGGACTCTTTAGTAAAGTCACTGAAGGCATTCTTGAAGGACGGCACAGTCGCAATGGCCACAGACATGTGGATGGAGGATTAGCGAAAAATGTGTTATTTGACAATCACATGCCATTTCCCCAAGCTTTCCCCAAACGCGCCGTTTCAGTGTCTGTAGCTTTCATGCAAATTAGGCCCCTGTTTTGGGGGGAGTGCGGCCAGGGCAGTGGCTGGGGCTTGCAGACCCCTCACCAGACTGCCATTGGCTGGTGTGCGGGAAATGTGCTGGCGCCGTTGAATTAGAGGAGTCACTAAAGCTTTCCCAAGCTCTGCCAGGAAGAGTCTGCTCTTGAAACATTTCCCCTGATTCCAGGCTGGGTCAATCGCTGTCCACACACATATGCATTTCATGCAGACACATCAAGGATGTTGTGGAACACTGCCACAGGCCAACGAGCTGTCATTCACTTGCAGGTGTATGTACCAGTAAGCTGCAATGAAAGAAACAATGACTAGATTGGAAACAATTTTGAACCTGTCTTACCCAAAATGTTTTACATGAATACAAGTAAATCAAATGCATGACAGATGAAAATATACATTACCTTATCAAGGCAGTGAACGCCTCCTTTGTTTCTGTTGTAGTCCAGGATGATCTGGGGTTTCCTGTGCTCTGCTTTGCTGACAGCGGCGTAGTTGTGTAGAGTGCTCATCAGGATGACATTCTTATTTTTCTTGGGCAAATATGAAGAAGACTGTCAGTGAAAGCAAATTTGGATGAAAGTGCCTTTCTCCCTCTGGTCGAAACCAGTGCAGGGGGAAGTTGAGGCTTGTTCTTCCTCATTGTCCCCACCATGGTGAGCTTTCTTTTCAGCAGCTCCTGACCAAGCGATGTTATGCCCGTTGAGACCGGCTGTCATGTCCAACACAACACGCATGCCTTGTTTTTTTTCTGGCCTTCCAGTAACAGGTTTCCCTGTGTAAACCTGCATATTCCTGGCGTAGCTGCTCCTGGCATCACATGCTGCCCAGATCTTGATCCCATACTTGCCTTGTTTGCTTCGGATGTACTGTTTGAATGGACAGCGACCTCTGAAAGGGACAAGGCGCTCGTCCACTGTCACCTCAGGGCCTGGATGTACATCAGTGGTAGGTGCTCCACCCACCTGTCCCAAACGTTCCTGATGCCAACCAGTTGGTCGTCTCGCCAGCGGAAAGGTTGTGTAGCTCTGTCATCCAATCTGATAACTCTTGAGAGGACATGAAACTGCTGCAGGGACATAGTTGACCGGAATATAGGCCTCCCTGACTCTGCATCCAACAGACTTTTTGTAGCCTCATTGTTGGGCCGATGTACTCCTAAAGAATCAACAGAGCCATGTAGGCTTGGAGGTCTACCTGGTCCAATGCCTTCCATGTGTCCGCAAACACACGCCCCCCTTCCAGGTTTGTCATCGCCAGTATAATTTCCACAATGGACTCTGGTAAAAAGAGTTGGAAGCTGGACTTGATGTCATCCACACGAGATGTTGCATACCGTGTTGGCCCTCACTTCATCCTAATGATATTTTCCCCTCTTGCTCTGCCTCCTCTGTCCTGGGGGGATGAATACCAGAGCAAGTTGCCATCCTTGGACTGGAATTCAACCTCAGGTGTCCCCTCCCCAGTTGCCCCCTCCCCAGGGGCCTCTTCCTCAGGGGCCTCTTCCTCAGGGGCCTCTTCCTCAGGGGCCATCTGTTGACTGTTCGGCTTCATGATGATCTGGATCAAAATCAGGATCGTTGTCTTCTATTTCTGAGACTTCCTCCTCTATTTCTGGTTCAACTTCAATCCCCAATACATCAGTTTGAAAAAAAAGGCCATCCTTGGACTGGAATTCAACCTCAGGTGAATCCTCAGTTTGGTTCCTTAATTTTGTTCCTACCACCGCCTGGATTTGAGCACAATGTCCATGCAACAGATATGCCCGATGAGAGATGATGGCAGGAACAGCAATGATGGTGAAAGCAGTTGAATCAGTCCAGTTGAAATAGTCGTCCCTCAAAAAAAAAACTGCCAGGATATCCCTCCATTAACTCGGAAAGCACCTGTCCGGAGCTCTCCCAAGAAGACTACTTTTTTTTTTATTGGGTATCTTATCTTTATCATTTTGATATCTTATCTATATAATTTTCTTCATCAATAAACTACTATCGCAGTTGCGTGTGTGTCTCGTAACTTTCTCTGTACTGCCGTGCATGCGCCCGCGATGCGTTTAGGGGAAATCGTAAAGTACAGTACTTGGCGATTAACTCTGAAGAAAATAAAATGGGTTACACATGCCGGTGTGACAATATATGGCGTGTATTGTGTTAATGAACAACTGCTACCTACTACGTTCGATTGTTTTTGCTGCACAACGAATATATGCTAGCTCCACTCAACAAAATAGGTCAAGGTTTTTTCAAAACAATATGAATGCAAGATGTCAATGGTAGAGCGAAATCCTTATTGTGGCGCAACATAACACCGGTATTCACGTTCATACCAGCATACCGCCCAGAACTTATTCGTCTTGTATGTAGACTTCAATTAAACATAAAAATATTTTAAGTATTTTGCTGGTTATTTATGTTTTTATGTTTGAATTGTAGTTTTGTCTCAATTTGTTGGTCCTAATCATGCATTTCCAACTTGTTGACGAGTGTAGAAAACTCTCTAAATAAATCCCAATAAATTGTCACTCTTCTCTTTTCACAGGAACAGTACATAATGGCAGTATTGCTGTGTCAGTTTATAATCATGTTCAGTGTAACTCTTACTTTGCCAGCCCGCATAGCATCAGGTTAAGAATCAAAGGGTCAAGGTCCTGACTCATTTAACATTCCTTTTTGTTTGTTCCAGTCAACTTCATGCATTTCAAAAGGCTCCACTCCAATAGCAGGCTTTCAATCCCGAAGTTACTTCCATGTTTCTGTTATGCTTTCCAATGCACAACTTCATTTTCCAATTCCACAGTTTAAATGAGCAGGGTAGTCCTTCACTTCAATCCTTTGTTTCACATACCACTCCTTGATGCTACTGGGCCTCATGCTGTTTCATCATGTTGCAGAGAAGTCCATTGTTCCTTTGTTGCTGCTTTCTCCATGTCCAGGTTTTCCATTAATCCATTTTAGTGGCAAAGTTTTTCTACCTTTGTATGACGTTTCTCAGATTTTCCTTGTTCCAATTAACATCACTGGTGACTGACTGCAGACTAGATTCTAACAATGCTTGAGTCCAAAAACGATAATGTCCAGAAGTTTGTTGGGTTTGCAAAAAAGGTCTTGTGGTTTATTTTGTACAAAAATCAAAGAAAACTTACTGAGAATACTTAAAACAAACAAAGAGCAGGATGTGGGCCAAGCCATTGTAGAAAAACTTGCTGTGTAATCAGCCACACCTGGCACTCTGTCGATCTCCTATTATATGCACACAGGCACTCAAGACCTGTAGAGGTCACCAAAAACAACCATTGCACACAAATAATACTAAACTGAATATGGCTCCTACAAGTGTAATTACGCGAATATATATACCGCGGCTTAGAGCTGAAGATCTTTGCCCGAACCCGACGGGACCCGACGGCTCGGGTCGGATTCAGTCTTAATTTCTGTCATTTTACACAGGCTCGGCCGGGCTCAGGCTTGCGTGGTAAATGAGCGGTCAGGTGATGCATTTCAATTAGCGTGAGAAAGATGTGAAAATGGATGCCGAGGAGGTGAATCGAAGGCTGGCCTCTGGCGATTCCGTTTTGGTTGCGCCTAAGAAAGCTAAGTCTGAGGCATAAAAAAGTTTTGACCATGTGCATAATGAGTTTAATGAGCCAGTGGGTTATGTGAAATGCAAAAAATGCGGCGTTCAGTTGAAGTACAACAGCCAAACAGGGAATTCATCGTTGATAAGGCATGCTGATTGAAGCTGTTCAAAACCTTCCACGAGTGCTCAACAACCTTCCATCACATCGTTTGTAACAGCATCAAAACCCATGCCTGCAAAGGTGAAACAAACGGTGACTGAGAAGTGTCAGCTTTTGCTGTAATGACATTAGGCCTCTTAACTAGGGATGCACCGAAATGAAAATTCTTGGCCGAAACCGAATATACTTAAACAGTTGGAATACCCAATGTGGCTTTTGCTGTTTTGCATTCATTTTGCTTTAATTTTTCATCATTGCATAAATCAAACAATTAAATGTCCTTTATAAACTTTTTGTCTTGCTTTTCAATAAAAAAAACAATTACAAATTTGATACAAAATATTTATTTAATACTGAATTTTCTAACATTCCAGCAGACCTTAAAGTAAGAATTTAAGAACAATGTACCTTTTAAATAAATGAGTAAAACGTGTATTTTTTTCGGCCTTTTTACTCTTTCAGCCGAAACCGAAAATTATGTTTTGGGCCATTTTCGGTGGCCGAATATTCGGTGCATCCCTACTTTTAACATCGTAAATGGCAAGGGATTTAAAGGGCTTGCGCAATAACTTATTCATGTCGGGCCGCGTATGGAAGGGTTCCCTTAAACTCTGTTATTCCCAGCTATGTGACAATTGCAAAGAGATGCACTGAAATGGCTGAAGAAAAAAGGGACTCTTTAGTAAAGTCACTGAAGGCATTCTTGAAGGACGGCACAGTCGCAATGGCCACAGACATGTGGATGGAGGATTAGCGAAAAATGTGTTATTTGACAATCACATGCCATTTCCCCAAGCTTTCCCCAAACGCGCCGTTTCAGTGTCTGTAGCTTTCATGCAAATTAGGCCCCTGTTTTGGGGGGAGTGCGGCCAGGGCAGTGGCTGGGGCTTGCAGACCCCTCACCAGACTGCCATTGGCTGGTGTGCGGGAAATGTGCTGGCGCCGTTGAATTAGAGGAGTCACTAAAGCTTTCCCAAGCTCTGCCAGGAAGAGTCTGCTCTTGAAACATTTCCCCTGATTCCAGGCTGGGTCAATCGCTGTCCACACACATATGCATTTCATGCAGACACATCAAGGATGTTGTGGAACACTGCCACAGGCCAACGAGCTGTCATTCACTTGCAGGTGTATGTACCAGTAAGCTGCAATGAAAGAAACAATGACTAGATTGGAAACAATTTTGAACCTGTCTTACCCAAAATGTTTTACATGAATACAAGTAAATCAAATGCATGACAGATGAAAATATACATTACCTTATCAAGGCAGTGAACGCCTCCTTTGTTTCTGTTGTAGTCCAGGATGATCTGGGGTTTCCTGTGCTCTGCTTTGCTGACAGCGGCGTAGTTGTGTAGAGTGCTCATCAGGATGACATTCTTATTTTTCTTGGGCAAATATGAAGAAGACTGTCAGTGAAAGCAAATTTGGATGAAAGTGCCTTTCTCCCTCTGGTCGAAACCAGTGCAGGGGGAAGTTGAGGCTTGTTCTTCCTCATTGTCCCCACCATGGTGAGCTTTCTTTTCAGCAGCTCCTGACCAAGCGATGTTATGCCCGTTGAGACCGGCTGTCATGTCCAACACAACACGCATGCCTTGTTTTTTTTCTGGCCTTCCAGTAACAGGTTTCCCTGTGTAAACCTGCATATTCCTGGCGTAGCTGCTCCTGGCATCACATGCTGCCCAGATCTTGATCCCATACTTGCCTTGTTTGCTTCGGATGTACTGTTTGAATGGACAGCGACCTCTGAAAGGGACAAGGCGCTCGTCCACTGTCACCTCAGGGCCTGGATGTACATCAGTGGTAGGTGCTCCACCCACCTGTCCCAAACGTTCCTGATGCCAACCAGTTGGTCGTCTCGCCAGCGGAAAGGTTGTGTAGCTCTGTCATCCAATCTGATAACTCTTGAGAGGACATGAAACTGCTGCAGGGACATAGTTGACCGGAATATAGGCCTCCCTGACTCTGCATCCAACAGACTTTTTGTAGCCTCATTGTTGGGCCGATGTACTCCTAAAGAATCAACAGAGCCATGTAGGCTTGGAGGTCTACCTGGTCCAATGCCTTCCATGTGTCCGCAAACACACGCCCCCCTTCCAGGTTTGTCATCGCCAGTATAATTTCCACAATGGACTCTGGTAAAAAGAGTTGGAAGCTGGACTTGATGTCATCCACACGAGATGTTGCATACCGTGTTGGCCCTCACTTCATCCTAATGATATTTTCCCCTCTTGCTCTGCCTCCTCTGTCCTGGGGGGATGAATACCAGAGCAAGTTGCCATCCTTGGACTGGAATTCAACCTCAGGTGTCCCCTCCCCAGTTGCCCCCTCCCCAGGGGCCTCTTCCTCAGGGGCCTCTTCCTCAGGGGCCTCTTCCTCAGGGGCCATCTGTTGACTGTTCGGCTTCATGATGATCTGGATCAAAATCAGGATCGTTGTCTTCTATTTCTGAGACTTCCTCCTCTATTTCTGGTTCAACTTCAATCCCCAATACATCAGTTTGAAAAAAAAGGCCATCCTTGGACTGGAATTCAACCTCAGGTGAATCCTCAGTTTGGTTCCTTAATTTTGTTCCTACCACCGCCTGGATTTGAGCACAATGTCCATGCAACAGATATGCCCGATGAGAGATGATGGCAGGAACAGCAATGATGGTGAAAGCAGTTGAATCAGTCCAGTTGAAATAGTCGTCCCTCAAAAAAAAACTGCCAGGATATCCCTCCATTAACTCGGAAAGCACCTGTCCGGAGCTCTCCCAAGAAGACTACTTTTTTTTTTATTGGGTATCTTATCTTTATCATTTTGATATCTTATCTATATAATTTTCTTCATCAATAAACTACTATCGCAGTTGCGTGTGTGTCTCGTAACTTTCTCTGTACTGCCGTGCATGCGCCCGCGATGCGTTTAGGGGAAATCGTAAAGTACAGTACTTGGCGATTAACTCTGAAGAAAATAAAATGGGTTACACATGCCGGTGTGACAATATATGGCGTGTATTGTGTTAATGAACAACTGCTACCTACTACGTTCGATTGTTTTTGCTGCACAACGAATATATGCTAGCTCCACTCAACAAAATAGGTCAAGGTTTTTTCAAAACAATATGAATGCAAGATGTCAATGGTAGAGCGAAATCCTTATTGTGGCGCAACATAACACCGGTATTCACGTTCATACCAGCATACCGCCCAGAACTTATTCGTCTTGTATGTAGACTTCAATTAAACATAAAAATATTTTAAGTATTTTGCTGGTTATTTATGTTTTTATGTTTGAATTGTAGTTTTGTCTCAATTTGTTGGTCCTAATCATGCATTTCCAACTTGTTGACGAGTGTAGAAAACTCTCTAAATAAATCCCAATAAATTACGAAAGTAACCATCGGCTATCAGCAACTTGGTTGACTTTTGAAAATCATAAGATGCGAGAACTGCAGCCTTTAAAGTGACAGCCTTTGAGCAATGTGTTTGTGTATCTGTAAAATATTCTTGCGCCATCAAAGGAACAAAAAGTAGGCTTAAAAAATAAGCATCTCCCATGTAACGTTGGCCTACACATAAACATTGCTTAACGCACAATCTTCATAAACGTCCAGACACACAGTTAAATAAGACTATTTATTACATAGACACATAAAATAATGATCAATAAGTCATTATTTGTAATGCAAAGCATTATTCATACAGTCTATGCTATTATCCATTTTAGAGACTCATGCAAGAACATTTATATAATTAGCAAACAATGATATTAATAACCTTATCCTAACATCCTATTAATATTTATTTCCAGATTAAAAAGATCAGTGATCGGGATCGGCCTAAAATTCCCTGATCGAAGCATCCCTAGAGTCTTTGCAACTTTTAAGCAACACGTGTGGGACTTTTGATGTTTGATGTATGGCAATAAGAGAAAAGTACGAAGCAGCTACATTCCGTGCTCCCGGTTACGCACCAGTTGCATGACGGTTGCATCATCAACGCGTCTGTAACACACCCACTCACTTCTTTGACCTATGCATTAAGCTAGCTAGCTAGCTAGGGAAAATTTTCAATCAATGCATTAACAAAAATATTGGTCACATTGACATCAAATGACAAACCGTTACAACTGAAGCAACGCGCATTCTAACGAGTGAAGGGTTGATTATGGTTCTATTTCGACGCAACCTTCACGTCCTTGCTGAAGGCCTTACGTGCGCCTCCCAAAAATGATAACCTTCCTTCAAGGCTAAAACCCGATGCAGAACCAAAACGGGTTCATCATTTTCATTAATGACGCTAGAATCGGTTGATCCTAATTCTGTTTTAATAATTGGCCAAATAACCACAATTATAATGAGTCGTGGATGAACAAGTTACATTCGATACATGAACCTACTTGTTTGCATGGTGTTGTGCACATTTTCTAGGTTTTACTTCAAGAACTGGCATGGCACCAATGAGGGCCAGCCTCAAGTCTGGAGACACTGCATCAGCAAGCTTCGAGGAGGTTCCCAGAACATACCGGAAGGAACGCCTCTGTTGGACGCTGCCTCTCTCGAGTACTTGTTTGCCCAGGTGTGTGTAAGCTCCCCTCTTTTTACTGAACAGACTTACCCAAGCCTGAAAACGCAAGACCAAATGCAAATGCGTATTAGTCTGGAACCTCTCATTTCAAGGGGTGATGTCAACAGCAGAGACCAAAATGCCTCTGGATGCAATTTGATCAACCTACAACCAATCAGAGAAAATCTTGGTTGTTTATGAAAATGCCTCAACGTGTTCCCATAGGCACTCCTGTGTACAGTCATCAGACCCGCCCCATATTAGATGAACTCTTCCGATTGGTCAGACCTGGGCCAGGTCTGCTTGAGGTTCTTCAGCTTCCCAGGCTATCCTTTTAAACATCCAAATATGTCTTTTGAATGTGTGTTGTTGTTTTTTTATCGTACAGGGCCAGCATGACTTCCAAAAGGGGCTTGCCCCGCTGAGGTCTCCCCAGTCTGAGGTTGACCAGCATGAGATGGAGAACGAATGTCTGGGCATGGCAGTGCTGGCCATCACACACGACTCCATGAACCGGGACATTCCGCTGACAACCACCAACACCAATGAAATCAGGTGAGAACACCCAAAGGGAAAGGTTGTGGTGGGCAATGTAATGGAAGGAGGTTAAAACCTAGGCAGAGCAGTAGTCCTCGCAAGTGACTGCCCATATATGGCAGTGGCAGCATACTCATGGAATGCTATGGTAGTAAGCTAGTGGGTTTCAGTGTGCAGAATGGCCTTCTGTGAGCAACATTAAGAATATTTAGAATCTCTGAAACTACCCATAAAACTAATAGTATAAAATATAAATCATTTTCAACCCTACACAAGGTCTGCAGTTTTGTGCAGCTCAAAGGAAGTTATTGTTAAAAAACAAATTTTAAACACTTTTTATTAATGCCCATGGGAAAATCATTCAGTGCATTTTATGCTAGAAGCCATGAGCTGTGTCTAAGTGTTGGGAACAGTTTACATGAGAGCAGTTTTATATTTCCTATCATCTTCATATTAATCAAACTTGGTGCAGCCATGACCGCCCATTTGTGAAGAGGAACATGTAGTTTCTCTAATTGCCCACCGGGGGCCTCAGTATTAGGATGTAGAGAGACCCTCCACCATTGTAGGTCATTGGGAAAAATCCTGTAATTGAAACCTAGTAAGGCCTAATTTAAAAGCTCTGTTTTTTATGTTTTGCATATCTTTTTAACCACTACATTTCCTCTCCCCCCTCATCAGTTACAAGCGCTTCATCCCCGAGTCGCTGAACCGCAACATCAAGCAACGCAATTTGCTGACGCGCATGCGCATCAGCAGCGTCTTCAAGAAGTTCCTCCAGGAGTTCAAGCAGCGTACGGTGCAGGACAGCAACATCTCACTGTATGACCTGAAGCTCAAGTACCTGGCGACGCTGGAGAGCCTGACCTGGGACCTCGGCAGTGAGGTGCTGGAGCCCGTCTCCTTGTCCATCAGCCCCGACCGAGACCTCTGCAACGGGGGGTACCATGGTAGGAACTCCTCCTGGCTACATGGCTACCTTACTGGTTTTGTGAGGTTCCCCACTTTGCATCCTCCGAGTGGTGTACCCCAATTGGGTTTCCTTTGTTGTAGGGGATCCGAAGGATGTTTATGATGATTAAAGATACATTCCTTATATTAATACATTTTGTGTTGTGTAAAGATAATTTTGCCATTAACCCATAAAGACTATGTTTACGGGTTATGTTTTATCCCAAGGTTACTACAACCAGAGTCAAGGACAGAGCAAGGATCCCAGCCCTGAGAGTAGCAATGACATGCAAGTCCAGGTCACTGGTACCACTGGTATCTCCTGGAGGAAGAAGCCGTCCAACGTGAGTGAGGAGGATTTACAGCCTGAGGGTGGGAGAGATCATTATCACTGGCACATTTTTACTTTGATGTTAATATTCTGTTGTGCAATACCAAATTGTTGTGTACATGATGTAGCGCTAGCACTCTATTGAAATTATTATTGAAGGTCCCATGGCATGCTACTTTATGGATGCTTATATCTAGGTGTGAGTGGGCCCTTAATACAGTATTTGACGACGTTCAAGAAATTCAGCCTTGGTGTAGAATTACAGGAACTACGAGCCAGTCCCACAATGAGCTTCCCACAAACGTGTGTTTTTTTTAGAGGCGGAGGTGGAGGGTGGGGGTGTGGCCCTGAGCAGCTTGCGGCAATGGTACCATGCGCTCGTGTTTACAGTGGATGTATCGCAATGGCGAGGCGCACACAGCTTTTGGCCGTGTTCTGTAAATATTCTAGAACACTCCGGGTGCTCCGGCGGGAGTCCCGGAGCTCTATATCTAAATACTATCATATTATGCATGGATATCTATATCATATATTATATATTACCACGGCCAAAAGCTGTGTGCGCCTCCAGACGATATTATGATCTCAAACGACTGCGTCGGGTTCTCCAACGTTTCTGGTTCTATCACTTCCACACAGTGGCGTGGCGTGGGGATTTTTTTTTGAGGAAGCCAAGTGAGGCCGAACCTTTAGAGAAAATTGTACGTTGCAGCTTGGATGTATTTAATGCAACTACAAGAGCTATTTGAGCGCCTGGTCATTTACCAGGACTTACACATGCCTGTAATCTGACACACACACACACACACACACACACACACACACAGTAGGCCTACTCCTAAACATCTCATTCAATTATACATTTTATTATAAATACAACCCCTCCCCGACCGAAATGCACAAGCCGCTAATAGTCAAAGAATCGACAGCGCGGCTGTCGGCTATTTCAAGTTTAATGTTCACGTGTAACACGACTCACACAATCACAGTATTTGATATGATAAATAACATGTGTCTTTTTGATTTACCGTGCCTCTCGATTGCCCGGGACAAGTTGGCAAGGTTCACGAATCTTGTAGTGACCCAGGGATTGTTGAGGGAGCACGAATCCTTGTCAAAAAGAAGACACGGCCAGCAAAATAGTCGCTGAGGTTTGCTGCTGCCAGCTAGCCACTCTGTTCGTGTATAGTTTTCGTCATTGAACGTCCGAAGGAAGCCTTGCTTTCTCTCCACGCGCAGTTTCAGCTTCGGTGTTGGCCTGCCATCGGATTTTATTTTGATTCGCTGCTGTTGTGGTAGTTTGGTAAAATAATTTTTAAGTAAATAATCTAAATCTTCACCCTCCATAACTGCACTTGCTAAGTAGGCTACTCAAAAATGAGAACAATTCAAACATGCTAATTTCGCGCTATTTGATTTTTCGGTGACGTTGATAAGGATGCCAGCTCGGGCTGGCTTCCTCGCAGTGTGCAGTGTCATGTTTCGCCGCGCCTTCGGTATATAAAAGGGGCGCAGTATCGCGCATTGTGAAATTGTCAATAAGAGGAGAAAAATGGGGAAGAAATGACAGCAACACAGCACAAAATAATTAACGAAACTGTTAATATAAATGTTTTTATTGGATGACAACTACAGCCTAAAAAAACAGGGAAGCCTGGCTTCCCTTGGCCTCCGGGAGAAAACGCCACTGCTTCCACATCAATCTGAAGTAGACTGAAAGTAGACAATTTCACCAGCGCATTTGCAGAGTTTCAAATCTGGCACTGTTCTAACAGTGTATTTCATTGTTTCCCGGTTTTGAAACCTTGTAAATGGGATTCTGCAAACAGGTGTTCATACATTGAGAAATAAGTTTTGAAAGGTTGTATATTTGGTTTTAAAAGTCAGTTCTGAAAAAATACGTTGCAATGGAGTAAACGTACACCTTTACGCCATTGCAACGTATTTTTTCAGAACTGACTTTTCAGCATTGACTTTTCAAAGATTTGACCACACAGGCGCAAGCTCACCTGAATATTGGCAGTGTTCTGTCGCGCATATGTTTTGAAACTCCTGACAGTCAAGTCTGAAGAAAAAAAAACGTTCCTGGGGGCGGGACCATTTAGCTTTAAACCTATTGGTTGCTCTCGGCTGACGTACATTACAATCACATTCTTGTCATCGGCAGAGCACTGTCCATCACGCACAGCCCGGTGAACGGCACGTGTACATCCTTCGTCCCTCCCTTATCCCCATGCAGGTGTTGGCGGATGGGGCAGTCTGGGCGGTGGACTGCGACGGCATGATAGTTGTCTGACCCCTTGGAATGTACTGACGTACATTCCAATTACATTCTTTTCATCGGCAGAGCACTGTCAATCACGCACAGCCCGGTGAACGGCACATGTGATTGGAATGTACGTCAGCCGAGAGCAACCAATAGGTTTAGAGCTAAATGGTCCCGCCCCCAGGAAAGTTTTTTTTTTCTTCCGATTTGACTGTCAGGAGTTTCAAAACGAGTGCGCGACAGAACACTGCCAATATTCACGTGACTCAAAGCTTGCGCCTGTGTGGTCAGATCTCTGAAAAGTCAGTGCTGAAAAGTCAGTTCTGAAAAAATATGTTGCAATGGCGTAAACGTACACCTTTACAAGTTTTTAAAAATAAATATTCAACCTTTCAAAACTTATTTCTCAATGTATGAACACCTGTTTACAGAATCCCATTTACAAGGTTTCAAAACCGGGAAACAATGAAATACACTGTTAGAACAGTGCCAGATTTGAAACTCTGCAAATGCGCTGGTGAAATTGTTTGAACTTTGAAAATGTGTTGGTGAAAATGATGAAGAAGATAAAATAGAACACAAAATCATGTTTACAGATGTTTGAATTTTAGTTTGAATTTTTTTCAGGTTATAATATCTTTTTTCAGTGTTGCAAAACCTTTTTTACAAGGTGTTGAGTTTTCAAACCCAGACTTACAAGCCTTTGAAACTTTTTTTTTCAGGTTTGAATTATGGCAGGAAACTGGCTCCATAGACGTCTCTAATGACGTCTTTGGTATCACTCCGTAAATAGTCCGGTAACTCCAGCGTCTTCGGTTGCTATGCGACGTCAACGTCTTTGGCGGACTATTTCTCTGCTGATCAACACTACGAATGCTGGTTACAAATAAATTGTAAAAAGACACACCATGAAGTTATTTTTTCGTTTAGGCAAGTAGCCGTGTAATAAGCGGGATAATGTATAGAATGTCGTCGGTCGTTATTGAAAATAAGCCCCTTCAGGTCTGTGTCCTGTTCGCCCTGTCGGGCCTTATTTTCCCGATAATGACCGGCGTTCTTTACATTATCCCTTACATATCTGTTGTTAAAGCACAGCTGTGCTTCGTTGAGCAAAAAAAAAAAAAAACACTAAATAAATGGTTGATAGTGAATACTTGCGGCGCGGAGTTAAAACTAAACACAATACCTGTTTTGTTCAAAATATCGTTATATCGTTTATCGCCATTCAAACAAAAAAATATCGATATGAGTTTTGGTCCATATCGCCCAGCCCTAGCGGTTCATGTACCTACATCAGGGAGTCAAAGCCAAAGTTCCTTTCCCCCAATTCCTTCTCAACCATGGCTGAGATAACCCCTACTACGAGTCTCGTTGTGGAAATACCAGAGACGTCAGTGAAACCGACGTGTTATGCGCCATAACACCTGCAGACAATATTATGAATCTCAAACGACTGCGTTAGGTTCTCCGATTTCTCTGGTTCTTCCACATCCACATTCTCTGAAGTAGACTGAAACGCGACATGGAGGAGAAAGGGATTGTTGCCCGCAATTGTTGACAGTGATTGTCTCCCACTGGAGCCCCGCTGCCGAGGTACCACCGTCTCGGAAGCGGGCAGCGCCGAGGCACCACCGACCCGCAGCGGTAAACAGCAGAACGGTTACAGCAGAATGGTTATCCAAATAACAAAGAAGTTTACAACAGTCGTAACTCATTGGCGGGCCGAATTCTCTGGGCGGGCAAAAAAAAGAAGGGGAGGTAACCTGGCCCCTTATGACGACATATGGGGCCAAATTCGAAATCGGAGGAGCAGGATACCTAGTGCTCGTTTTACACCCAACACCATTTCTAGTTATTGGGGGAAAATAGGCAGGCTAGGGGAACTAATTTTAATGTTAGAAAACGTCATAGAGTGAAAATTGCATGCCATGGGACCGTTAAATTAAATGGGATGAAATGGCAAAAAAGATATTATCTCTCCATTATCTCTCCTATAGGACGCAGTGATACCAAAGGAAAAGAATAAGGCCAAGAAGAAGTTTGATGACAAATACAAGAAGGAGAAGGAGAAAGCGGAGAGCTGGGTGGTCTTCTGTGATTTTCATGAGATCACACACATCGTCATCAAAGATGCCACCGTCACCATCTATCGTCAGGACAACAAGAGGATGGTGAGGACTCTCCCATGTTTCCCTGACGCCAGAGAAAACGGTGTCCTTAGTTCCCTGATTGTTATATATAATCAATCAAATTCTTCTAGATGCATGATGTGAATTACTTTGACTCTCTTCCTACCTACAACCAATTCAGAGGTTGTTCATGTTGGCAAAACAGACAGGATCAATAGCACGGCTAAACTGCTCTTGCTTTCTTCTTGGAATACTTTGTTCTGAAGGCTGAACATCCTTAATGCTAACTAGCATGCGGTTAGAAACCTCTTTGCGAAATGTTTGTATCAAATCAATACAATTGGTCTTGTGCATGCTTTCATTAAAATGCACTGTTGCAAACACGAACTAGGAAATAACAGGCAAATGATCTGCCATATTGTCTCTAAAGGCCATTTTCCACTGACGGCACTTAGTTGGACCATGGCGTGTTCATTTTTGTTTCCAATTCCAGTTTAAACTACTAGTTGTGCTAAGTCACGCCTGCATGGACCATCTCCGAAGTCGGGCAATAGTGCGCCAGACCCATCTCATTTAGAATCATTCACACATATGCACGCTCAGTATGGCTAGGGTTCTCAACAGCATAGGCTTGTGTTTTTTTTCCCTGATATTAAGGACATCATATCAAAAATGGTTTATGTGCATAAGTCTGTCTGAAGAAACTCAATATATTAAAGGTCTCTGTAACAAATAATTCACATTTTACCCAATAAAAAAAAAAAAAAAAAAAAAGTGTGTGTTGTGTCAAGAACTTGTTACGGAGATGTCAATTCCAGTGCCGGGATTTGCATTTCCGTAACAACAGGGCTTACCAAACCAGCACATGTGTATGGAAAAGGGTCATACTAACTCTGCACTAATTCTGTATTTCCACCATCCCCCCCCATCTCTCGTTTGTTGTTTTAACAACCCATCTCTCCCTTTCTCCTCGATGTCTCCAGGAACTGCAGCTGGCATCCAGGGCCCGGGCCAGAGCTTTGTCCTTCGTGGCTCTGGTGGATGGATATTTCCGTCTGACGGTGGATGCTCACCACTACCTATGCAAGGACGTGGCCCCCTCCTCAGTGGCTCGCAACACCGATGACGGCTGTCATGGCCCCATTTGGTCAGTCGTGTGTGTGTGTGTGTGTGTGTGTGTGTGTGTGTGTGTGTGTGTGTGTGTGTGTGTGTGTGTGTGTGTGTGTGTGTGTTATACCCAATGGAAAATACAAAAACAATGTTGCTGATGAAAGCAGCTTTGATTAAGTTGTTTGGACCCGGGCATGTAGTAGAGAGCTGTGTTATTTCAGCTCTGTGGACAATGGAATTTATGATTTAATTAATAGTTTAGGCCATGTTCTTTGAGATTATAGCTCGGTACAACAATCGATGAAAATATGGTATTTGCTTTACCCTGAAAATGAAACGGAAAATATGGAAAATGAAATTAAATAAAACAAGGACACAATATTCATTTTTGGGAGTAAACAGTCTTTTGCTAATTCACATAAAATACAGATGTACAGGAGGTGGTGTCCTATTTTCATGGTCATATATGGTAACAACTCTTGGTTAATGTTTGATCTTGTTGTAATCTGGTGAAGTGAGACCCCTACCTTAATTGGCTAGTGTGTGTCTTCTGCCCCATGCAGCACTTTCAAAAAGATAAATCATAAAGCAGCTCTCATCAAACAGGATTTTGTAATAATTTGTATACCTTGTAGTGTTGGCTTTTCCTATACCTTTTCTGAGAACTAAGAACTAACCTATTCTAAGCTCCTGCAATATTTGAAGCTTTAATAAGAACAAGAATTTTTCACTCAACACACCATAGCTAGCTGCTATGCTTTGTTGTGGCATTTCTGCGAAGAGCCTCCTAGGAATATAAACGATAGCAGGAGCACTTCGTTCTTTGCCTCGAGATATTTTGTAAAGCACTTGTACAGGGATATTTTGTCTGTACTGATTCCGCAACACTGAAATACTATATAATCCCTGTTTGCCTTCGTGGCAGGCAGCCCATGTTAAATGCTTATCTGCTGTTGGTTTAATCACACCAACTGGTGCAGGCCTCTTCAAGTAGAACATTTGAATAATTTATTTCTATTAACCACTCCCAGTACGGACTATGCAGTCCACAAGCTGCGGCAAGAGGGCAACCAGGAGGGCACCTACATCCTACGCTGGAGCTGCACCGAGTATCAATTCATCATTATCACTGTGGTCTGCCGCGAGGTGAGCCTAACAGGCACTCACAAACCCAAACTGGAGCCCCAAACTGGAGACCCAAACACCTGGGCATAATGTCATGCTTTCAATCACAATTCTCCTGCATTTCCCACTGTAGACAGAATTGTTTGGAACAATCTAACAGTAGTGTTAATGTGGCATTGCAAAAAATTATACATGTTTAATAGTAAGCTGCTGATACCCTTACCATAAAAAGGCAAATACACGTTTCTCAAATCTAGCTGAAATCCTTTTGGACAACGTTGAGGCAACAAATGAGCCACTGTAACAGGATCAACCATTATTATTTGCTGAGAGGGTTTATTGCAGTTTTGTTTCCATAACAGTACTGTGAGAAGTCAAACAAAATGAAGCTGCCCAAATAGCAGAATCACATGGCGGTTGGGTAATACTGAAAGTACATGGGAAATCACCTTTTTGGTTTTGGTTGTTCATTTGAGGTTACCGGCTTTTTTGCCTGATCAATCCCATAGGCTCACACAAGCAGCTGTGTAAAGCTTACTTATTAAGATGTTTTTCTCAAATGCAATTTGTTTATTAAAGCTGCAGTAGGAAATATATACATCTTTTATAATTCGTTAAAAATTTTAAGTCTGTGGACAAACTGATGAATTGTCTTGTGAGTTTCATTGAACAGTGTAGCATCAGGGCAGATTTATTACCCACTGCATCTAACCAATAAGAGAGGCTGATGGTTTCCTCCTTCTCTTTTTCCTGATTCTATCTGGTCTTTTCTCCCATTGATTATCTCTAGATGTCTTTACACTGCCAAATATGCCCGTCTTATTATGCCCGTTTACACTGCCCGAGGTAAATCGCTGGCTTGGGCTAGCACCCCAATTTACCCTCCCGGACCCTACACATATTGGCGGTTAAATGCGATTAGACGGCTCTGCGGTTCCAGGGGCAGGACTTGGGTAGAGGTGTTGCTGCGTTGTCTAGACGGAGACAACGTAGCGATAGCAACATGATTGAGCTCCTGATCATGTGAAAGGAGGTGATGCAGTCGCATTAAATGAAGATGGGGAAAGATGGTGCGATCTAGAGAAAGATCGCACCATCTTTTTATCCTCTGGATAAAAAGCGTCCAAAAAATATAATATGTTGGCGTTTTTGCCCTTGGAAATAGTTAATGGCGTTTTTTACAATCAGATGTATACTCATTCTTGCATGCGAGTCTCTTGAATCCTGAAAACATTAAAACCTTTGTTGTATGCAAATTATTCTAAAGAGGTATACTCTCCGTGCGCAGCCCCACCTTCTCCAGTGAACCAAGAAAGGCCGCTCCGTGACGATGGGGGATTTTACCCCCTCGGTTTTACACAGGCAAGGCAGTGAAATTGCCGGGTGTGCCAAGCCGCGACCGAACCGGCTTGGCAGTGTAAAAAGGCCTTCTGTTTCTTTCTCCCCTTAGTCTCTCCCTCAAATTCTAGTAAATAATTGTATTAATGTTGAACCTTGTTTTCCCCTTCCTTTATCCTCTCAATTAATACTTTTCATAGTTGGTGTTCTGCCTATGCACTCTTTAGAAACTACAATTTTTAGCATTAATAATAGTTAATAATAATTACAAATGTAGCATAAAATGTGAATATAAAAAAAGTTCTCCACTGTGTTTTTTTTATTGCTTCCACAAACCTAGTTGGACCTGAGGGAGTCCCGTATGGTGACCCAGTACAAGAACTTCCAGGTAGAGGTGAGCCCCAGTGGGTTCTGCCTGTATGGCACAGAGACCATCCGGCCCACCCTACGTGAGCTTCTGGACCATCTGGCCGGTCAGAGCCTCCGCGCGGACAACATCGAATTCCAACTGATCCGCTGCTGCCCACCCCAGCCAAGAGGTGAGGGGTTCAGAACCGGTCGACCAGTAAACTCAAGCAAAAGACCAGCGGCCCAGGGGAACATTGAGGTTAGCCTGTGTTCACAATGGGCCCAGCTTCACATCAGATCAGAAGATCAGAAGAAGGGCGCAGTATACAAGAAAAAATACAAAAATACTTTCCCTTATATCTGAATGAATTAAGCACAGCGTCTGGTTTCTCCTGCACATAATTATTAACTGTTTAATTGTATCTTTGAGGGACAAAAAGCGAGAGGGGAGGCTAAAGCACAAAAGAAGAGTTAAAGGTTGTATCGTCGATTCTAGCCCGAAACATAATTTACACATTCATCTGATCTTTCCTTACGATCCGCTAGCTGCCCGCCCCATAAGCAAGCCGTCAAAAAAAACTAAACGGGTCTCTGTAGGCAGCCTATGTGCCGAGATCGTACAGAAATTATTAAATTAACTAATTGTACTACCAACCACTCAAAACCAAAATAAATAGTATTCCAACCAATCACCGACAAGGGGTGGCAGGGCTCCAGACTGGGACTAAATGGTCTCAAAATTTAGTGTGTGGCTGAATTTTACATCTGGTCGCAGATGTGTGACCAGTAAATTTGCCCTTTTTAATTTTCAATTATTACCCGTTAAACGTGGAAGGGGCGTGTCAATGAATCCGGAATCTGTAGCAGGCCAATGTGTGTGAGAATGATAGTGAATGGCCACTGTTAGTGGCTAATGCGTGGTGGGGGAGGGTCCTAGAGATTATCGAGCGAGGGTAAATATCTGTGAGGAGAGCGATTTCACAACCTGCTACGTGCATTTGAACAAGCAAACTGTTGACTCGTTCTTCCGACCTGCGGCTAGTGTGCCAGTGCCTGTCAGAGTCCTGGGGTCTTATTTTGCAAACCCACACCCGCCCGTACCCGCAATACATAAAACCGCATCCGACCCTTGTTCCGAAAGCAGAGCGAAATACATACCGACCCGCACCCGTGTCCGACACATTATTTTTCAACCATTTCATCCAAATTGTACGGGTTACCCGCGGGTACCCCTGTGCCGGCAGGACTCTGCTTCTGGTGCCATTAAGGGCTTTTCACACAGGAGGCGTTTGTCGTGCCTGCTAATGCATTCTCAATGGAGAGGCGAGCGGACAAAGAGGAGGCGCAGTGGCCGTGAAACTGTCGCTTCCGTGCTCATGCGCGCATACCTGGAAACTGTTGGGATAGATGAGAATCACAATAAAATGTGACACTGAATTTGAAACAGCATCTATTATCATATATTTATTGGTAATGCAGTGCAAATTAGTAGAAATGTGAATATTTGGTTGGCATGTTCATTTACGGTGTGTGCCCCTAACATTTCTGGTTGCGCCCCTACATTTTTCAGTTAGGGGCCACAGTGATCCTAGTGAACAAAGTTAGTCTGGAGCCCTGGGTGGGTTTTGCCCTGCGTTCATTATCGTTTTTACTGGATGCATGAAACACAGAAGGGAGGGCTTGCTCTGTTTGTTTGGGATCTCGCTTCAAATACTAACAGAAGTGTCGTCACCCAACATCGCTGATACAACCTTTCATACCACCCACCCTTACAGCAATTGTATATAATTTAAGTATTTTTAAAAGACATTGCATAGAAAATGGTAGTCTTGAGCCTTTTCAGGTTCACATCAACAATGGCTGAAATGTAGACGCAAGTTTCTGTTCTCTTGAATATAAGAGGGTTTTTCAGATTCTGATTTGGGGATATATCCGAGCACTGGGTATGCCAAAACCAATAATAATCAATGATTCCTATCATGCATCTGTACACATCACAGCTCCTAAGCCCTATTGCATATAATTCCAATTTAGTTGCACTTACAAGGCTGGTTTGATATGTGCATGTGTGTAATGCCCTATTTGCAAGGTAATTGAGGGTGTGTGTGTGTGGTTGTTGTGCATGTGAAAGGGAGACGGGGACATACAGGGAGGAAACAAGCATAGTAAATGTGGCTTTGTCATGTTTGTGCCAGGAGTGGGGTAGGCAGGTGTTTGTAAGATGGGTGTGAGTCTGGGTGCATAGCATTGTTGCGTAAGGGGTCAACATTACAGTGTTTAGAGCAGAAACAAATAACATGGCACATCTGGGTGCATCATTATCACTAACTAGAAGAACTTTACAGTACATTGCTTTTAACATCTTCACTTTTTTCTGTGCTGGAGCTTTATTCAAAATAACATACAGATGTCACATTTCACTATTGCAATGGTAGTGTGTGTATAAAGTGACCCTGTATAAAGTCAGGTTGACTGCTAGTAGGTCAAGAGTTAACTCGTGTTTTCTTTTTCTTTTTTTTCAATGTGCTCTAGAACACATTCCCTCATGCAGACACTGTCTTTAAGGTGACAGAGTTCTAGGTTGAATGCTCTCCTGCAGCATTGTCGCAAATCTTGCTTTTTTTTTAAAGCGCAGATTTTATATCAATAAGAATAAAGCATGTTGACTGCACAGTGGGGGACTTGATGTATGCATGGGAATCCTCAGATTTAAGAATCAACCATAATGATCAACCTGTTATGATTGAGGGTATGCATGGTAGTTTGTACGATTGCGCTGCGTTACAGAAGGCAGTGTTGTGATACACAAACAAGCTTGTTGTGTTATAGTACAGGGACCTTTGCTTAACCACAGTGTCTTGTCAAAACCCCAAATTACACACACACGCACACACGCACACATTAAATGTCACATGTCACACACGCCAAAACACAAACATCAGGCAACAGAAGAATGTGGTTTTGTGACCTAAATAGCGCCTTGTCAGTAATTAAATAACAAATTGACATATTTTGGGTTGTGAATTTGAACAAAGACTCCTCTGTTCGTGTGTGTGTGTTGTGGTCCCAACAGAGGTGTCCAACTTGCTGGTGGTGACTAAGAAACAAGCCCAGCTCTTCAAGGATGACTGCCAGGTCAGCTTCATTCGCATCCTCCCGGAAGACATAGAACAGGTGAGCACCCACAACATACTGCCATCCATACCTTTTATCACAGCCCATACCATGTGGATAGGATGAACAGGCCTCGGACACCAGTCTTCCGAGTTGCAATTGTGACGTAATTTCCGGTCTCGGAGCACTTATAGCGTTCCCATTCGACTTTGTGATTGTGTCATGAAATTGGCTAGTCGTTGTTTATTGTTAGTTACATTAGCCTCTTTAGCAAACCAGCTCGAAAACAAATACAATTTAAATTGTATTGCATGCACAGCAAGACCGTGCAATGCATAACTTGGTGACCGGAATAAAGTAGCAATGTAATCAAGTGTGTAAGAGCAACATTAAAACGACCAATGTGGTACAAATACAAAGAAAATAAATCTATTCAGGGACGCAGCCATTTTTGTTGAGAGCGTCATCACTGGTCTCGGTCTACTCGGAATTCCGAGAGATGAAGACAAAATGGAGCCGTGCCTCAGAGAAATGCCACAAGAAAGCTGGGAGATTTCCCGACTCGGAAGGCTTGCATCTGATGAATCTGGAACACACCATTGGTTATTTGTGTACTTGTTTCATGTCATCTGCTGTGAGATACTTCCGTACAGTGCATCCACTCGCCTCTCTGTACCCTACTATCTCTTGTAATGCAGATCGGTTCTCAAACAGTCATTTAGTCTGTTTTATATACGTATATGACTTATACCCTAATTTGTCCTGGACCAGACTTTAGTCCAGTATCTAGAGTCTTAGACTACATTGTAAATTTAAATTTTACATTTAGGGCATTTAGCAGACGCTTTTATCCAGTACATTTGTCAAAAGAAAGAGAAAGAACAATATATCGCTGTCGGTACAGTAAAGAAGTTCATAGAAACATGTGCCAAACACTTAAAATTGCTAGGTTAACCAACCTGTATACAACAAAGATAGCTAGGATAAGGTGCTACACAATGCAAAGTGCCAGGACGTACCCGATACTGTAGTGGTATCGAGAGACTGTAGTGTCTGACCCAGTGTGTGTTTCTCCTTCCTGGGTCAGGAGGAGCACCTAGGCCGGGGGACAAGGACCAACATCCTCCTGGGCACCCTCCGGGTCCGAGGCGAGGAGGACGATGAGGACGCCGGCTTGTCCTCCTACCAGGAGGTCAAGGTGGTCCTCAAGGTGCTGGGCTCCATCCACAGAGACATCTCCCTGGTGAGAAGTGACCCCATGCATGCACCCACACTTGCAAATACACACGCACGTGTACCAAACACAAACGTAATTATTATACTTGGAGCTAATTGATAATATGATTTAGATCACTGTTGATCAGCATTGACTACAGATATGTCAAGGTTATTTTAGGCTGCGAGCTACACTGAACAAAATATATAATAGAATAAATGGACACAATTGTTTTATCATTAGTTGCATCACTGGTTTAATTTGTGATAAGTCAGCTCTTTGTCTCTCTCCTGTGGACAGGCCTTCTTTGAGACGGCCAGCATGATGCGACAGGTGTCCCACAAACACATAGTGCTGCTTCATGGAATGTGTGGCCGCAACTTGGAGAGTAAGTGTGTGTGTGCGTGTGTGTTAGTGTTAACTTTTAAGAATTGATTTATTCTCGTACATGATTACTAAGTATTTATTGTTGAAGTATGTCTTGTTTGTATGCGCCTGACGACAAAGGAAGTTCTTTGAATTGAATTTGTGTGCGCATTTGGGTTCTCATGTGTCTTTCCTTGTGTGTGCCTGTATGTGAGCAGATATAATGGTGGAAGAGTATTTCCAGCTGGGTCCTCTTGATCAGTTCATGATGAGGCAGCAAGTCCCACTCAGCACATTGTGGAAGTTCCAGGTGGCCACGCAGCTGGCCTCAGCCCTCAGCTACCTGGTGAGAGCACACACACACGCTAAAGGCCAATTTCCACCAGAACCGTCTCAGAAGCGGTACAGCAGCGAAGCGGCTGTGTTCTGTACTGCAATCCCCACTAAAAGTCGTCCGGACACGTTCCGGCGCTTGGCTCAAGACGTGCATAATTATAATATATGAATTGTAAAAAATATTATGATTAGAATGATTCATACAACGCACTCATACAACTAAACCTCTTAGTTGTAATTAAAACCCATGGCTGTAATGTGGAAACCCAAGTCGATAATGTAACAAATTTCCAAGCACATATATAATATAATAACATTTTGACTATAATGTTACAACTGGGGCTGGGCAACGATTAAACGTTTTTATCGCGATTAATCACATAGTATGGTGAGCTAACTTGCGATAAATCGCTCTTTTAAATTTTTATTTTAAAGCCACTCCAATGCAGGTTAAATGAGATTATCAAATGGAATGACACTTTATCATTCACACCAAATGTACTTAATAAGCGCTAGACCAAGAGATCTTGAGGGAGTTTTTTTGACTTACTGAATATGAAACCTACTGAACACCACAGATTTGGGAATTGTAAACAGGCAGTTGATTACTACAATTGTAAATCAACAGTTAAAAGTGTAGTTAAATTCAAATAAGTAGCGCCACAGATTTGGGAATTGTAAACAAACAACTTACTGCAATTGTAATCAGGCAGTCACTTACTGCAAGTGTAATTAAATTTATAGTAAGTGGAACTAAAAACCAAAAAAGAAAAATAGGAAAGAAGATAACTCGCATTAATGCTTCAATTTGTTTTAATCGCGAAAAGATTAGGTTAACGCATAATGGGCCCTATCTTGCATCCAGCGCAATTTACTTTCTACACTAACGCATGTGTCGTTGCTAGTTTGCAACTGGCGCAGAGCGTTTTCCCTCCTCCGCCAAGTGTCGGTAAATTAGGGAATGATCTTGCGCCCCAAGGGGCTGTTCAGCGAAAGGAGGAGGCGTGTTCTGGCACAAACGTTCCCTGGTGCTTTTTTGCAGTTTCAGAAAACAATTCCGCCACAAACCAGGAAATACCTGGTTTAAAGTCAGTGGCGCGTTGTTCAGATGCTATTTTAAGGGCGCATGCATAATGTTGCTAGTGCGCCTCGCGTATATACTTTGCTTCTCTCATCTACCTAGCCACACAATCTTCGTAAATTATTTGGGAAAGAACAGCTGATACAGCGGTAATAAGTTGTACTTTTAAATCAATGCATCTGCAAACACCGTACAGCAAACACATATCTTCATTGTGTACAGGCCCATAACTTTTATGATTGATGAGTATTTGATCGTGAGAAAACCTTGTTTTACCGCGAATGAGTGTTAAAAAGAATGAATGAATGCGCGTGCGCGTGTCTGTATGTGTAAAAATAATTATGAATGCGGGCGAGCATGTGTGCTTCCATCTGTTTACACACACGCAAACTAAACACGTAACACATAATACAGTCCATGGCAATGTGTATTAACGGGGGGACACATGCATATTAGGAACAACAGTCGATAACGATAATGCATACAATACTGATAAGAAACTATGTTTGTTAATGTATTGCGTATATCATTAAATAGAACCATAGTTACCGCATTTCATATGTGTGTTAAGTTTTCTTTGCCAAAATGTATTTGAGGACTCAGTATTTCTGAAGTTGTGGAAGAAAACGCTATTCCATGTGTGAATTAGGCCATATTATTTGGCCATAAACTGAGCCATTTGAAGTTTGAAACTCATTTGGTAATGCATCTGTCTCATCGGAGACCGCAAACGCGCTGTCAAAATATCAACTCATCAGATTCAAATGCGTTCATGGCTCTTAAAGGGGATGGGAGATGGCGCTCTCATTGGTTTATTGCAAGTTATGCCCATACCACACAAACGGGTAATTAGGCTACTTCAGACAAACCCTTTTTAGATTTGTGCCGGGCGCAAGAGTAATTTATTTGCCGGTAAAATAGCAACATCGCCATAGAACCGCCCACAAAGCTGCGTTTGGCGCTTCTCACTTGCGTTTCAGACCGTTAAAATAGGGCCCAATGTCTTAACAGGTTAACACATACGGCCCATCAGAATAAAAGGTAGGAGATTATAAAATGAGTCAATTTATGGGATACAGTGGTAATTGTTCAATGGAAAGTATAGTATGCTATGCATGCAAATCAATTATTTAATAGCTTTTACTGTTATTCTCGGGTTCATTCAAAACTCAACTTAAAACCTATCTCTTCAGGACCAACCTCAACATTTGACAAATCATCCTCCGCCATCTTCCACTCTCTCCCGCTCTCTGTGTTGCCTATTGTTGTGGTGTTGTTTCTTTTTTTCCCTTTTGGTGATTGTCTGTACGTATTGGTCTGTATGTATTCCTTTCTTATTTGTAAAGCGTCTTAGAGTACTTAGAAAAGTGCTATAAAAAACAGATCTATTATTATTATTATTATTATTCAGGGCTCAAAGTGCATTGACATTTTAAAAATGAATGGCAACCACTATTGGTTAGTGGAAAATAATAACAGCAGCTGAAAAAATGGTTCATTTACAGAAGCACCCTAGTGAAATAAACTAAGTGTAACAACAGCTAAGGCAGCAACTTACCTAACTAGTGAAATAAAGCATGGCTTGTGTGGGGGAGGGGGAGTGGGAGAAGGGGGGGTGTGAGGGCAATATTGTGGATGGTACATTGACTACCTGACGTGAGAGTTTAAGATGTTTATTTTATTTATGTTTTTACCAGAAGAATACGTCATTGAGATTAAACATCTCTTCAAGTGACCCGACGAAGACAGGCAGCAGTAGCCTACAGTCGCACATGGCATACACACAAAACATTAAAAAAATAAAACAGTTGGCAAGGGGGAGGGGTATATCAATATCGCAAGATATTTCGGGAGGCTCAAGGAGGAGAGTTATATTACATTTTAGCAACAAAGTGTAGTCTTGTTGCTTGTCTCTATAGACATAATTCACCACACTGTGTTATTGACATGTTTTCGTTCTGTGTTATAGGGACGCTGTCCGTTATGTGACTTGTGCGTTGATATGCCGGTCGGCGCGATGTTTGAATTTAATGTTTTTTATATGATAAAATGATCGACCTGCCGTTGCGTTGTCAACGTGAGAAATTGTCTCTTCACTTCTTTGATCGCAATTTCTACAGTCTATAGACAGAATGTCTTACCTGGGAGAGTTTGTGGACGGCGGGGCCCTTAAAACAGACGGAAGGGGGGAGGGCGAAGATATCAATATTGCAAGACATTGCGGGATGCGGGATCGTTCTGCGTCCCCGCGCACATGTGTGCATGTGTGTGCGGTATGTGTGTATGTGGTGTCCTGCGCTGCCTTTGTCTCAAAACGTCTGCATCAGCGCGTGTGTGTTTGTGCGCGTGTGTGTGTGTATGCTGTATGCATGTGCATGCGTGCATGTATGTTTGCGTTCGTTTGCTGTGTGTGTGAGCTGCAGGCTGCTTGGCACATTCACACTGACCAACTTGTCAGAGTAACTTGTCCAACAAGCCTGCTATTATATATTAATAAGATAATGGACAAGGGACAGCACCCGTTAATTTTTGACCTTGCAGGACATTATTTTGCATTCCTTTTTTTCCATTTAATTTTTCTTTACATTTTTTCTTGCTTTTCCTTTCCTTCATTTTCTATCGTTCTTGTTTCTTTCTTTTCTTGCATTCACCGTTCAATCAATAATTTCTTTCCCTCTCTCTCCCTCCCTCTCTTGCTGTTGTGTGTGTGCAGGAGGACAAGAAGCTGGTCCATGGCTTCGTGTGCACCAAGAACATTTTGCTGGCCAGAGACGGCCTGGATGTCAGCGAGGGAGGACCTTTCATCAAGCTCAGTGATCCGGGCATACCCATCACTGTGCTCACCAGAGAGGGTAAGACCGACGCACACAAGCACTGTGAGCTTCTACTGGGCTGCTTGTCTTTGGTTGCGATCAAATGCTTCGTCTCCGTGTGTATAACATGAGGACTTTCAGGGAAAATGACCACGCTCAATAAAGCAAACATCTCTGATAAACATTGAGCAAGATGAGTTGTGGAAAGATAACATTTTGCACTTTGTAAATATACTTAAGCATCTCGCAGCCTCTTAGACAATCAGTAGGCTGATGCGTAACTGTTTAACGCCAGATTTAACCGTAGCGATCAGATCAGTTTTTACAAGTTATTGTGGTTGAATGCAGAGTAGGGACAAGGTCGGCTCTTGGGTTTTAGCGTTCCCCTCGAGCGGACGACTCATGTTTCTGCCGGTCCATTATAGAGTGGAAAGGCCCCGCAGCTGAATGTCCAGCACAAGTTCCCCCCAGGGAACGCCTTCCCCACAACCCTACACCCAATGCCCTGTTCCCAGCATCCTCTCACTCTCACTCTCCCGCACTGTCTCGCTGTGTCTCTCGCTGTCTCTCGCTCTCGCTCTGTCTCTCACTCTGTCTCTTGGTCCTTCTCGCTCGTTCGCTCTTGCTCATTCACTCTTGCTCTCTGTGTTTGTTTATCTGTCGCTCTCACTCATGGTCCCTATCTTGCTTGCTTCCTTACTCACTCTCTTCCTTGATCTCTTAGTCTCTGTCTATTTTTCTCTCTCACCACCACACATTTTTTTCTTCTCTCTGCCATGTTCCAATCCATAATTCCTGATAACTTATGCTAGGCTACTGCTGAGATCCCTCCCCCACCTCTCAGTCTCCAACTGCTTTAGTTTAATTCTTAAGTGTTTTGCTTCTGGTTCTGCACAGATGTCTATCCTCCTTGTGGGTATATTTCCTGTAGTTCAAACAGAGGTTTGTGTTTAACTGGATCGTCTCTCCAATGGGAGAAGGCGCTCGATGGCTGGTCGAGGCTGGGGTGTGTTTTTGTTGGATCAATGACCCTGTGGATTTCAGTTCAAGTCCAGCTTTTGTGGGAAGAGGCTGGCTCCAAGCCAGCCACCGTAAGCCCTGCTCATTGCATTTCCAGGACTTAGCATTTCCAGGACATAGTTTTTCGGATGTTCTATTGCATTGCAACTATGTTTTACCTTCTTTCTTAAAAATGGCATTTGACTGCGAGCCGTGTACACATTATAATACTGCATAAAAGCTTTGTTACGTGCAGAAATAGTTGTACAATAAGCAAATCTTTGATGTCTTCTCTATGGAACTTAAAGAATAGATTGTTAGTAGATGTTAAAGTAGATGTTTTTCTTGCTATTAGATGGTTATCGTTGATCTTTCTACCAAATGGAATAAGCCTCTATTGATAAAAGGGAATCTCATATGTCATATCAAAATAACCATAATGGAAACAAACAAACAAAAAGCATGTGGGGCTCACAGCAGCTTACCCTAATTGTTGGTAGAATTAGGAGCACTTCAGATCAGCCAATGGACCCTTACCACAGCTAGTGACCAGGCAATCTCACAGCTACAGAAAAAGCTCTCAGCCTTTTCCCACAGGCTCACAAGTATAAGACCAGCTAATAAGCCAGTAAGAAGTTACTAAAAGGAATCCATTTTTAAAGTCTATTTTATTTGTTGGGTGTTCAAAGGCTTCGCAGGCCTAAATCATATGATACTGCCTAAACTAAGCCCTCTGAAGAGCTATGGACAACTCAAACTCCAGTAAGTGAAAACTCTTAAGTCCAAGGGAAGAAGAACAGAATGGTTAAGGGTAATAGGTGCTGAATGGGCAGCCATATAATGGTAGCTCAATGAAAAAAGCCAAGGTTATTAGGAAAAAACGAAGGTATAATTTTTGTGGCCCTGTGCTTTCCTTCCTCCTCTCCTCATCCTCTTTTCTTCTCTCTCCTTCTTCTAATCTCACTCCTCCTTTCATTTTCCCTCCTCGTACTCTTCCTCTCCCTCCTCCTCCTTGTATTCTTTCTCTCCCTCCTCCTCCTCGTACTCTTCCTCTCACTCCTCCTCTTTCAGAGTGTGTGGGCCGCATCCCGTGGATCGCACCAGAGTGCATCAAGACGGTGAACAACCTGAGCGTGGCGGCTGATAAGTGGGGCTTCGGGACCACCCTGTGGGAGATCTGCTACAACGGAGAAGTGCCCCTCAAGGACAAGATGCTCACGGAGGTAGGTAGCATATGCACTCATTCATACTCACTCACTTACTCAAACTCCTAGTCCCTCAGTCACTCACTCACAGACTCACTCACTTACACTCCAAGCCACTTCACAGACTCACAATCATAATAATAATAATAATAATACATTTAATTTAGAGGCGCCTTTCAAGACACCCAAGGTCACCTTACAGAGCATATAGTCATCATTCAAAACTATGTAAAACAGACTAGGAATAAAAGGAAAACAGAGGTTAAACATGAAGAATAATAATAATTAATAACACTCAAAGACGCCTAAAGTGAAGGGGGGACCTCACTAACCACCATCAATATGTAGCACCCACTTGGGTGATGCACGGCAGCCAATCGGTGCCAGAACGCTCACTACACACCAGCTTGAGGTGGAGAGTTAGGGATGAGGTGGAGAGTGAGGGAAAAGAACATTTAACACTATCGATCACATTTAAACAATATCGACCACATGTAAACACTATCGACCACATTTAAACACTATGGACCACATGTAAACACTATCGACCACATGTAAACACTATCGCCCACATTTAAACACTATCACCCACATTTAAACACTATGGACCACACGTAAACACTATCGACCACATTTAAACACTATCGCCCACATTTAAACACTATGGACCACATTTAAACACTATGGACCACATTTAAACACTATGGACCACAATTAAACCCTATCGACCACATGTAAACCCTATCGACCATATATGAACACTATCGACCACATTTAAACATGTAAACCCTATCGACCACATTTAAACCCTATCGACCATATATGAACACTATCGACCACATTTAAACATGTAAACCCTATCGACCACATTTAAACCCTATCGACCATATATGAACACTATCGACCACATTTAAACATGTAAACCCTATCGACCACATTTAAACCCTATCGACGTGTGTGTAGTATCAAGTATTTTTATTTAGATGATATACAGTCCACCCACGTTAGTTATTATTCAACATTTTGACCTAACAGACCCCAGTCATGCAGCTGGCATAATGGAGGGGGGGGGGGGGGGGGTGGTCCACGTTTAAATGGCCGTCTTACAACTTGAGTTTTGACAGCTCTCTGATTGCATCCTGAATTCAGAGTTGCCCGACATCTGTCTGTAAACAACTGCCAGTCCCCCTGTCTGTCGGGCCTGACCTCCATCTCAGCAGACGAACTGACCAGGCATGAAGGCACGCTCTACGGGAGAGAAGACATTGGCTGCATCTGGGTGTGCCTACGCCCTTGTGTGTAAAGGGAAAGAAGGGTGGAGCAGTCAATAGCATAGCATTGTTGATAATATGTTGGGACAGCTATAACCAAATGCGACCTTCTTCTTCTTCTATCATAAAGAAAAAAACCAGCCATGACCCCAGAATTAAGTTACATCACAAGTTACATCAGACTTCATGAAGCAACCCTGGAGAATTGTCAACCACATTCATGGTTTGGAGAGGGTTTTAGAAGAGGGTTTGTTTTTGTTACAGTCTATGGTTAAGAAACAGTTATCACTATGGAATAGCCTACTAATAAGGAAAGATTTGTACATGATTTTTTGAAAGACATCTTTATTGAAAATAACGTGTACAAATAACAAAGATCTATATTACAAATGAACAACACACATCTTACTATTATAATGCCTATGTTGATGTGTAAGCCACGTTTTCATCTTAAACAAAATAAGTACATTTCCAACACTTGCTGATCAATCCACAAATGCATGTGAATATCACATCAAACATTACATCCACCACATTTGACCCCTCATGATAACTCGCATTCCAGCGAGCATTTCCCATGAGCACCGCAGAGCATTCTGTGGATTCTATAAAACACTTTTGTTTTCAAGCAATGCTTGTAACCAGTTATCAGGATGGAATAGCCAAAAAACAAAGCCAAACAATTTTCACGTAGTGCAACTAAAAGGGTTCACTGGGACCAGCTTTGCCATGTGTGTCACGAAGTTCCGGTTGATCCAATATGTCTGCTGCATCCTGTGCAACTCAAAGGGGTGACCACCAGGCCCTGGCTCAGGTCCAGCCCTTTCCCCTCCTTCTCTGCTCTGTAATCTATCATGCATTCACTCATGCACTCACTCGCTATTGTACATGCCGCTCACGCCCACACTCACATTAACACGCCAACTATCGCATATGCATGTGAACTCGCAGCTTTGGTAAATGCTCCACTAAAAGTTCTGTTTTCATCGCAAAATGACAAAATTATGTTTTCATCACGTCACGTGATAATTAACAATTATTCGCCAAGGGCGAAGTGAATAGTGGGGAATAGTGGGGCTATTCCCCACTATTCACGGAGCCTGAGGTGACACGCTGCACGAATCGGATTATATTTCTTTCTCCCCTCCGATATCCGTTACAGCATAATGGGCCAATATCGGACCGATAGCGATGCCGTGGATCGGATCGGAACATCCCTTACAACGATATATTCCACTAACATAGAGATACACAAGTAAAACATGGAATTGTTAGGTGAAAATAAATGCCATAACTTGTGTGTGCGAGCAGAAGGAGCAGTTCTACAGCGCAGAGTGCCAGCTGGCCACCCCGGACTGCGAGGAGCTTGCTCAACTGATGACCCACTGCATGAACTATGACCCCAAGATGAGACCATTCTTCAGGGCCATCGTCAGAGACATGGACATGCTGGTGGAACAGAGTATGTATCCCTTTGTGTGGGTTGATTCTCTGGGTCTCTACTTTGTATTTACAAGTGTCAGAGAAGCTATGCATTGCTTCTGCGCATGGACTGGTGTTGTGCAAAAGTGCACGTGAAGACTGAACTCTGCAGTTATGGCCACAGAGATGGAAGCATCATCAATCAAACATTTAAATGTACTTAATATTTTCTATGCAGCGGGGGCAGCCAATTTTAAATGGGTGAAGGAAATATCTCTAGGATTAGATGGAGATCGAACCCTGCTGTTACAGTGATGATGATGCAGTCACGATGATAGCTCATATCATTGTACATATCAATGTAAGACATTGTAGCAACAAATATTGCAAAACTCAAGTTAGACAAGTTAAACCGATTCCCCTTTCCATCTATTCGCGAAGATAATTTAAACATAGATGACGGTGAAAAATGTGTTTGGCTCCTGCATGCCTCGACAAAAAACACTAGCCGAGAAATACCACTACAAAAGAGGAATGATGAAATATATAGTATCTGTCGTACCAGGAAGGCGGAAGTTGTAAGCCACGTTCAACTGAAAGCTTTAAAAATAGACCAAAGCAGTACAGTGTTAAAATGGGTTGTGGATATTGCAATTGTATTCTGCACTGCTATACATCTGTCCTAAAGTTATCTGAAAGCGACAGCATTGCACGTAAAAAAGGGCCTTCTACTAAGAGCGATAATCTGGGCAAGATGGAGCAGGAAGATGCATAGTGGTTCGCTGCTTTGCATGTTTCAACGCTTCCCAAGGAGGTGTATTGCAAACCACAATCTGAAGAGGGTAGAGAATGAGTGGTGTGAGTGCAGTGAAAATATATAAAAAAAATGCTGGCAAGAGATTGAATAGTTCTTGGCATATGCCAACAAGTTTTCTTAAGGGAATGTGTTTGTAAAGACTGTCCCTGCCCCTTACGCTGGGCCCCCGTGTCTACACAACTCTGTCATCTACTGGGCAGAAAGGGTCACTGCAGCTCCCCCCTGCAACCTATTGCATATTAAGATGAGATAAAATAGTAATTTACTAATCCCAGCCATGAAATTCAGGATTGAATGGTTGTATTCGTATTTATTGCCAATGCCATGGTAATAATGACATTATAATGATCCATATTGATATGACCAAGTGGTCACGTGATGAGTCATAGGAGCACTCTACCTCAAAATTCGGGCATGGCGAATTTGAAGCGATGAGTCAGTATGTGAGTCATTCCTTATTGCGTTCTTCCTCCTCTCTCCCACAGACCCGTCCATCAAGCCGGTACCCACGCAGGAAGTGGATCCAACACGCTTTGAGAAGAGGTTCCTCCGGAAGATCAGAGACCTTGGAGAGGTGAGAGGCAGCCTGTTGGTGAAGCCCCTGCAGATGTGGCTAACGCGTCGTTCCTCTTAACTACTAAGAAAAGGTTTAGTAGTTTAGGTTATCAGTGGAGGTGTGTGTGTGTGTGTGTGTGTGTGTGTGTGTGCAGGGTCACTTCGGCAGGGTGGAGCTGTGCCGCTATGATCCCCGCGGAGACCGGACCGGGGAGATGGTGGCCGTCAAGTCCCTGAAGCCCGAGAACCGAGAGGAGCAGAACAACAACCTGTGGAAGGAGATCGGGATCCTGAAGGAGCTCTATCACGAGAACATCGTCAAGTACAAGGGCATCTGCCAGGAGGAGGGTGAGCCGCACACACTCATACTTCGCTTGCACACACAATCTAATTCAAAGTAAATTTCCTACCCTGATTCACATGCAATGATGGTGTATGTAATAAGTAGTAAGAGTATCAATAACTGAATACACATAAAAAAAGGAACAGCCCACCCTGTATTAAAGGAGATATATTATGGAGTCTCCCCATGAAGTTAACATACAATCAGGTCCATAAATATTGGGACATCGACACAATTCTAATCTTTTTGGCTCTATACACCACCACAATGGATTTGAAATAAAACACACAAGATGTGCTTTAACTGCAGACTTCCAGCTTTAATTTGAGGGTATTAACATCCAAATAAGGTGAACGGTGTAGGAATTACAACAGTTTGTATATGTGCTTCCCACTTTTTAAGGGACCAAAAGTAATGGGACAAATTAACAATCATAAATCAAACTTTCACTTTTTAATACTTGGTTGCAAATACTTTGCAGTCAATTACAGCCTGAAGTCTTGAACGCATAGACATCAACCGATGCTGTGTTTCATCCCTGGTGATGCTCCAATGAGTTCTGAAACATTCGGCTGGATATGAGAAGATAATATTGCCCGAAACACTTCAGAATTCATCCTGCTGCTTTTGTCAGCAATCACATCATCAATAAATACAAGGGAACCAGTTCCATTGCAGGGCTCAACGCTAAGGTTTTTTTCCACTTGCCCGGTCGGGCCAGTGGGTCTGAATTCTACTTGCCCGAAGTCAATTTTCACTGGCCCCAAATATAAATAGTTTTTTTTATTAGTGGTTATCAAATAACGACAAAGATTCAGGTAAATTGTTATATTATATATTATATATATATCTTTATATCATCAGCTTTGTGATAACCACATTTGCCTCCGCGTTCTGTTTAGTAAAAAGAACCGGCAAGGCACCGGAGGACGGGTTATCAGCAGCCCGCTTAGCTGCCATGCAAGCAAGATGCTGCTTGCTTTTATCGTGACACTCAAGCATCTGCTTTCTGAAAGTTGACGTTCCTTTAGAAAACGAACCGCTTTTATCCGCCGTTGACGGGAACTTAAGGCAAACCTTGCAGAACATAGTTGGTGATTCCTCCACAACATCCTTGAGTACAACCCAGGGGAGCTCCTTCTCCCAGGATGCTTGAAAAGTTTGCTTACGCTTGAGCTCGTACGCAGTCCTCCAGTACTCCTAGTTCTTCGTCTGCGGCGTGCCCGCTACCTGCCGGGAGTCTCGCAATCTTTTTTTTTTTTTTTTTGCTTCGAGTCCTCCACTTGCCCGAACGGGCAAGCGGGTTGTCAAAGTTACTAGCCCGACTTGGCGTTTTACTTGCCCCGGGACGTCGGGCAATCCTTATTGTTGAGCCCTGCATTGGCAGCCATACATGACCAAACTACCACCACCATGCTTCACTGATTAGGTGGTATACTTTGGATCATGAGCAGTTCCTTTCCTTCTCCATACTCTTCTCTTCCCATCACTCCGGTACAAGTTAATCTTTGTCACATCTTTCCATAGGATGTTGTTTCAGAACTGTGAAGGCTTTTTTAGATGTTGCTTGGCAAACTCTAATCTGGCCTTCCTGTTTTTGAGGCTCACCAGTGGTTAACATCTTGTGGTGACCCCTCTGTATTCACTCTGGTGAAGTCTTCTCTTGATTGTTGACTTTGACACACATACAGCTACCTCCTTGAGAGTGTTCTTGATCTGGCTAACTGTTGTGAAGGGTGTTTTCCGTACCAGGGAAAGAATTCTTTGGTCATCTGCCACAGTTCTTTTTCCGTGGTCTTCCGGGTCTTTTGGTGATGCTGAGCTCACCGGTGCGTTTTTTCTTTTTAAGAAGGTTCCAAACAGTTGATTTGGCCACATTTTTGCTATCTCTCTGATTGGTTTGTTTTTGATTTTTCAGCCTAATGATGGTTTGCTTCACTGATAGTGACAGCTCTTTGGATCTCATATTGAGAGTTGAATGCAACAGATTCCTAATGCAAAGAGCACACTTGAAATGAACTCTAGACCTTTTATCTGCTCCTTGTAAATGGGATAATGAGGGAATAACACACACTAGGGATGGGCATTCGATTAAGTTGTTTCAGTCGATCGTCGGGAGAATAAACAATCAATTAGTCGATTAATCGATAATATTTTACGGCTTTTTTTTTTGTTAATATTTTACGGCTCGTGGAAGGTTACCGACCCTCGACTTCGTCTCGGGCGGTAAGCCGTCCACGAGCCGGGCATATCAAACTGTTTATTGCCCTGCCTCTCGGTGATTATTCCTTACATATTTTACGTTAAAATTTAGTTCCGACCAAGTATAACAGCACCGGGACTTTTAACTATACATGTATCACTCCGCTGTTTATGTTCTGCTAGCTAGTGTGTGTGTGTTGCTTGGCAACAGTTCAGTCCCAGTCGCGGATCCATTTTTGTTGGCGGTGCCAAATAAATCATTAAATAAACAAAAAAATGTTAACAAATTAATGGTGCTTGTAGTACTGTTGTATAAAAGCAATATCACACCCGAGGTCGTGCGCTTGTAGTGAATATCAGCACGGCTGTGAGATTAGATTCGGCACAATCACAGCCGTGCTGATACAACGCACTCCCTCTCATGTGATATTGCAAAGTATTTATATGCTATATTCAAAATGCAATGAAAATACAAAAGCAGCGTGTTTTCCTCATTGGGATCTTTATTATGAGAAGAACAACTCAGTTAAAGCAGAACGGAGCAACGGAGCCTGCAGCTCGAAGACGGTGCTCAACATAACTAAAAATAATCAATGAACAATAATAATATATAAAAAACAATCATGTTATAACTTAACCAAAAATAAATTATACTTAATTCGGACAGGTTTTGCCAAATGTAACGCAAAATATATGAAAAAAAGGCAGAGAAAGAAGGCCGAGAACAATGAATTAGGCTTAGTAACAAAGCTTCTGAAAATAGAACCAGTAACTCACAACTTCAGCACCAGTCTAAGGATTTTTGTTGAGAAAGAGGAGCATGTTGACATGCTCTGGGGTCAGACGCGACCGCAGCCTGGTGACCGTCAGTCCAGCGGCCGAAAACACCCGCTCTGATGGGACCGACGTTGCTGTGATGCACAGATACCGCCTTGCTAACTTGGCAAGGCGGGGGAACCATGTTTCATTAACTTTCCACCAGCCTGTAGGGGTGCAATCCAGGGGTGGGTTTGCCTCCCTCAGAAAGTTCTTTAATACTGTTTCGATGCCAACCTCGCCTTGAGAGGTAGGCCCATAGTGCTCCCCAAGAAGTTGTACCATAGCAGAGACCTGGGACTGAGAGGCCGCGACTCTAGTGTTTGCGTTCTCCTCGTCCGTGTCAGACAACGGAGGCTCCTCGTCTCCCCCAGCCTCTGGGATAGCCGCCCTACCGATCTCCGCTGCCGCTCCCAGTTCAACCAGTTTCGCATTAGCAGCCGGTCTTTGTGTTGAGTTAAGAAAGCCCAGGTGCTTGTAGCGAGGGTCCAGCATTGATGAGATCATGGGGGCGCTAGGGCTGGCCCCAATGCCATTTTTCAGGCTTCGAATACTCGTTGGTTTTTCCGAGCGAATATTCGAATACTTGTTCCAGAGAAAAACACTATAAAAAAACCACATTAATAATCCCTATATGCTCCCTGGAACCGATTTTGACAGTATCTGCATATTTTGTTGAAGATTTAATAGCTTTTGAACGTTAATTAGTAGGCCTAAGTAGGTTGAAGTTCCTTAGTTTTTCCCCGTGAAAGCGAACAGCTGTTGCTCCGTTTCAAATCAGCTGTTCTCTGCCATCTCAGCCCTTACGGGAGCTTTTCAATTCATCCTGGAACGTGCATCTTTTCAGGAAATTTGTACATAAATCCATAACAAATACCGAATATTGATTGTCTTATGTGTCCATATTATATCCATTATATTGACCGGGTATTCCCAAGACGCTCACACTCTGCAGCAAGCCAGTCACAGTTGATTGGCGCGGCACTGTACAGCGAACGTAAACAAACAACTAAGGTTTTAAGTATTACTTTTCCTCCAGAGATCCCGCTAATGTTGTGTTATAAAGTAAAGGGAAACAAGATATCTATTCTTCCTCCACCTCTCTCGCTTCTTTGCTTGGTGTCGCTGACGCTTATAGTTTGCCTCCCTCGCTCTGGTAACGTCACGTACGTGAAAAAAAAAGAAAAAAAAGAACGAAGCTCCGAATATTGATTTACGCTTTGAATACAAATTTTAGTATTCGAATATTCGAATAATTCGGGCCAGCCGTAGGGGGCGGATGACAGGAACTCATCAGACTGAACCTGTAAATATATGATGGGGGAATCAATTAGAAAATATCTAAATAGGCAATTATTTTTATTATGTAAAATCATTTAAACTAAGATACAAATGTTTAGCTTACATTAATTCGCTTGATGAGGGAGGAACGCACTTTTGCTTTGAATTCGCTGTGTCTGGGCCCGTCTTCTTCACTGTGCACGAGGTGGATATTGATGAGGCCGAAGGTAATGGGATATGTGTTCGAGATGGAGACGTCTTTCTCTGTAGACATAACCGTGGTGGGACATTTAAGTGCGGACAGCACAGGCTGTGTGTCCTCCATCATCTGCCAGTGCTCATCCTTCAACTCCAGGATCCTGGCATCTTGAAGCTTAGTCACGGTTCGGTCCGTATGCACAGCAGCAACAGCCCACCGCGGCTCCACCAGCCGATCAAACATCTCGCACACGGTGTTCCACCGTGTTTTACAAGACTGAATAAGCCGATAAGTTGCGAGGCCCATTTGCTCCTGTTTCTGTTGCAGTGCATTGGTTGCTGCGGTGCTGTGATGGAAGTGGCTAACAAGTTTACTAGCCGCTGATATAACCCGATATAGATAGATGGCAAATCCGTCATTTGTGGCCAACTGGAGTGTGTGTGCAAAGCAGGCAACGGAAATCCAGTTCACTCCGGTGGCACTGTTGGCGGCAACAATATTGGCCGCGTTGTCATGAACGCATGCAATAACTCGGTCTTCAAGTCCCCATTGCTCTACAGCGTCATTCATTTTATCAGCGAGGTTGTCAGCTGTATGCCGGCTTGGCAGGCTTTCTGTGAGCAGGACCGCTGAGTTCATTTGCCAGTCATCACTGATGTAGTGGCAGGTGATTGTGATGTAGCAGTCCGTGGTTAGAGCAACTCTTTCAGTTGTGCTCAATTCTTTTAGCAGCTCTTGCTTCCGTTCTTCGTAGTGAGTTTCTATCAGTCTGGTGATGGTACGTCATGACGGAATGTGATATGCTGGTTCCAATAAGTTGATCAGTTTTCGGAAAACCTTCGCCCTCAACGATACTTAAGGGAAGCATATCCATGTCAATGAACTTGCAGATTCCTTGGGTAATTGTCTCTGCTCTTTGTGAATCGCAGCTCCTCCGTGTCCGTGCTAACATCGAGTCGATGCTAGGTTGAGACTGAGAGCACGAAGCACCGCCACTAACCAGGGTTGTATGCGCGTTATTCAAGTGGTACATCATTTGAGTCGTGGCCGCGTATTGTACTTAAACACAGCATTGCAGTGTCGACAGAGAACTAGGTCATTTTTTAAGTCATAGTGGTCCCACACCAGACTTCGCCGTGGCCTTGTCCGCTTCATGATTACTTTTGAAATACACGGACTCGCATGTGACCGAGCAGGCCTGTTTTTTTTTTTAAAATATTGCCCCCGTGTGGTAAAATGTTTAATTGCACACTGAATTAGTTTACTCAACGAAAAATGTACGTAATCAACGAAATTCTTAACGATCGATTATGGTACGAACACACCAAACGCGTAACCCGCGTAAGATTTACGCGCGTAACGCAGCTAAATTGTTGCTTGATCATTGTGTGTCACAAAAATGGTTCAACGCACCTAAAGGTACGGCCACACCAACCGCGTTACCCGCGTAAGACGCGTATAAAATCGGCAATTTTTCCATAGGGAACCATTGGTTTACGCGCGTATGAGCTGCGTAGATGCGTTACATGCGCTAAAGCAACATTTTAGCCGCGTATGAGCTGCGTATATACGCACCTACGCGCCTACGCCCGGAGTTCAAAAAATGGAACTTTTAACGCTCCAACGCGTGATGCTTAGCCGCGATAGCCAATCAGCGTGGAGCTTGACCCGACGTCACTGGCAGAGAGTAGTGGCGCTTGCACAGAAGCATACGGCCGACATCTTTCTTTATTCTGGGTGGAAATAGTAACATAGTTACGCCATTAAATGCGTTTATGGAAACATTTTTAGCGAGAAATGTGCATTTTACTTTCATAATGTTCGCTCGGTGAATGTGAAGGATGTTTGGTTTGATAGTTATGACGAAGAGGGAACGCTCCGTTCACTTGCATGGACAGAGTCTCTGGTTGCTAAGCAACCTCAACGTCTTGGCGGACTATTTCTCTGCTGATCAACACTACGAATGCTGGAAACACACCAGACACACCATGTGAAGTTATTTAACCCGATTATTGTTATTTATATCCGAGATTATTTAATCTAACCGATCTAAGCTCTATCATGCACCCAAACACGGCGGCGTTTGGGTTTCCTACCTCGGACTCCTAAATCCAGCGCAGCCACAGGCGCGTTAGGCGCCATGTGAACCATTTTTGTGACACACAATGATCAAGCAACATTTTAGCTGCGTTACGCGCGTAAATCTTACGCGGGTTACACGTTTGGTGTGTTCGTACCTTAACGCGCCTGTGGCTGCGCTGGATTTAGGAGTCCGAGGTAGGAAACCCAAACGCTGCCGTGTTTGGGTGCATGATAGAGCTTAGATCAGGTTAGATTAAATAATCTCGGATATAAATAACAATAATCGGGTTAAATAACTTCACATGGTGTGTCTGGTGTGTTTCCAGCATTCGTAGTGTTGATCAGCAGAGAAATAGTCCGCCAAGACGTTGAGGTTGCTAAGCAACCAGAGACTCTGTCCATGCAAGTGAACGGAGCGTTCACTCTTCGTTAGAGATGTCCGATATTATCGGCCCACCGATATTATTGGCCCGATATTAGCATAAAAATGTAATATCGGTCAATATCGGTATCGGATTTTTTTTGCCTTAAAACCGATTATTATTATTTTTATTTTTTTTATAGCTCAAATAAATGTTTTCAAAATTGTGCAGTACAGTGCACATTGTAATTGACTCATATTTGTGCATTTATTCAATTAAGGTTATTGAGTTTTAGTTAAAGAAACATACTGCTATGTTGCACATAGTTGTTCAGGTACAATGTTTTATCATTTGTGAAGTCAAGTTTGCCCTATTTGTTGTGGGCATTGTCAAGATTATCTCAGGGAGAGTGTAATCCAAACTGTTGTCTGAGACCATTAAAAAAATAAAAATAAACATGGCACTTTTCCCTTAAATTAAGTTGAAGTATTTTTCTTATTTTGCACAGACAATGTTAACATTTGGAAAGCCTTGTTGCATTCAAGAATGCATCCAGTGGGGCATCACAATAACATTAAGCATGTTGTGTTAATTCCACAACAGGAGATATGTAATGTTACCTAAATTAGGTTTGAGGAAAAATAAATAACCCAAATATCGACATCGGTATCGGCTGATATCGGAATCGAAAATTTAGAGTTGGACAATATCGCATATCGGATATCGGCAAAAAAGCCAATATCGGACATCCCTACTCTTCGTCATAACTATCAAACCAAACATCCTTCACATTCACCGAGCGAACATTATGAAAGTAAAATGCAAATTTCTCGCTAAAAATGTTTCCATAAACGCATTTAATGGCGTAACTATGTTACTATTTCCACCCAGAATAAAGAAAGATGTCGGCCGTATGCTTCTGTGCAAGCGTCACTACTCTCTGCCAGTGACGTCGGGTCAAGCTCCACGCTGATTGGCTATCGCGGCTAAGCATCACGCGTTGGAAAATCTAAAGTTCAATTTTTTGAACTCCGGGCATAGGCGCGTAGGTGCGTTAGGTGCGTATATATATGGCAAGCCATCCCCGCCAGAAAACGGCATCATTTAGACGCGTATCACCTTCATTACGCCGTAAAAAACGCTGTAAAATATGGCAAGCCATCCCCGCCAGAAAACGGCATCATTTAGACGCGTATCACCTTTATTACGGCGTAAAAAATGCCGTAAAATGTAGAAAAACGCCGTATTTTACGCCGTCAGGCGCAAAAAAGCGCCGCTTTTACGCCGCAATTAAGCCTTTCAAGAGCGCGCGTAAAAAGCGCCGTTTTGAACATCAAACCGCGCGTAAAATACTCCGCCCTTCTTTTCTCTCAGCCAATGCATTTGAAGTGTTTGCGCCCAATCGCTGAACAAGAGAAGCAGACCAAATCAGTTCAGCCAGCACAGATCTGCTTTGAGGAGTTCTCCTCTCATTTGTTGTTAGTTGTAGCGTCATATAGATATATATTAGTAAATCCAGTTACAACAGTGTGGTCACCGTGGCCGTGGCCCAATCAATAGAGACGCTTGCTCTGTAGGCAAGAGGTTGTTTTAAAAAATAAATAAAAATACATTTGCGTCCTCGGCAGCCAGTCAGTTTCGTTCTCAGTGGGTGCTGGTCTCTGCCAGGGCTGCGCCTTGTCACCAATCCTGTTTGTGATATACATGGACAGGATATCGAGGCGTAGTCGTGGTGGGGAGGGGTTGCAGTTCGGTGGTCTGAGGATCTCGTCACTGCTTTTTGCAGAAGATGTGGTCCTCATTGGATCATCATGGGCCTGTGACCTTCAGCACTCACTGGATCGGCTGGCGGCCGAGTGTGAAGCGGCTGGGATGAGGATCAGCACCGCTAAATCTGAGGCCATGACTCTTAGCAGGAAACAGGTGGATTGCTTACTCCGGGTAGGAAATGAGTCCTTAGCCCAAGTGAAGGAGTTCAAGTACCTCGGGGTCTTGTTCGCGAGTGAGGGTACTATGGAGCGTGAGATTGGCTGGAGAATCGGAGCAGCGGGGGCGGTATTGCGTTCGTTTTACCGCACTGTTGTTGGGAAAAGAGAGCTGAGCCGCAAGGCAAAGCTCTCGATCTACCGGTCGATCTTCGTTCCTATCCTCACCTATGGTCATGAGGGTTGGGTGATGACCGAAAGGACGAGATCGAGGGTACAAGCGGCCGAGATGAGTTTTCTCAGAAGGGTGGCTGGCGTCTCCCTTAGGGATAGGGTGAGAAGCTCAGCCATCCGTGAGGAACTCGGATTAGAGCCGCTGCTCCTTTACTTGGAAAGGAGTCAGCTGAGGTGGTTCGGGTATCTGGTAAGGATGCCCACTGGGCGCCTTCCTTGGGAGGTGTTTCAGGCACGTGGAGAGATTATATCTCAACACTGGCCTGGGAACGCCTCGGGATCCCCCCGTCAGAGCTGGTCAATGTGGCCTGGGAAAGGGAGGTCTGGAGCCCCCTACTTGAGCTGCTCCTCCCGCGACCCGACCCCGGATAAGCGGACTGAGATGAGATGAGATGAATAAAAATACATATAAAGACGTTTCAAACGTTCCATCGAGTCTCTCGCATTCTACAATGGCCAGCTTTATTGTTTCCCATGGGAGCCGGCGACTAGTCTGCGAGTGGACTATCTGAAACTAAATCGGATACTAGAATTCTTCTTTGAAGGTTGTGCTCCACACAGAACCTCCTCACCGTCATAACGGAGCACTTCGGGGCACTAGATTGCTTTAGAGCGGTATACTGATCGCGTCGTGTGTCGTTCCAGTGTCAAATAGCCTAGTTCACGAATAAAATCACCATGAGGTTCAAGTGCGGCCATAACTAAGGCTAAATATAATTAGACAGTCTATTGCTGGTTAAGGTGGTTGGCTCTTTTTTCTTCGCTGCGTTCTGCCTTCTGGTGTAGCCTATAACTATGCATGTATCTATTTTTGTTTTTCTGTTTCGGGTTTAAAAAACCAACACACAAAACACAAACACAAATGCCGTTTATTTGTTTATTCCTTTTGCCCTTTTTCAGTTTCAAAACCAAATCAGAAAAAACTAAAAACAATCCTGTTAATTGTTTTTTCTGATTTTGTTTTAAATCGGAATATTCAACGAACCATACACGGATTCTCCTACCTCCTATATTCTATCACTTTACTGACACACACAATGTGTGGCAGTAAAGTGACAAGATCATTCCATAGACAAAAATCTTTCCATAAAACTAATTGAATTTTGGATATTCATTGCACAGCTGTAACCGAGTATTCTCATTATAGCCTAGTTATATCCTAGTTTTGCATATTTATACATTGCATCCTATTTTCATATTTCATGTGGCATCTGTATTTTTATGTAGGCTACAGCATCTGTATTTTAAATGTAGCTTATATCTTCTTTTTACATTTTACCTTTTGCTGAGGTGGGCGCTGTATTAGCCTACTGTATAGGCTGTCTGTATTTGTGTAAGAGTTATTTGTATTGTGTAACCTGCTGGATTATGAAAGTTAGTTTTGGGTAAATAAAGTGTCTGTCTGTCTGTCTGTCTGTCTGTCTGTCTGTCTGGGGGAAAATGCCGTGAAAAATGTACGCACGGTGCGTTCAGGATTAGGACTGATATTATGTCGGTATAGGCCTAATCAATCGGGTTTTAATATTTTAAGCATTCATATCAGTCTATTCTTTTCGTAGGCTACTCTGCTGTTGGCCTTGATGGGGAGATATTTTTTTGCTTCCATGCACAAATAGTTGAATCCAACAACATTCCTGCGTCTCCAGAGCCCATTTAAGCACCGTGTCAGACTCAGTAGACTGTTTACAAGCCTCTGAACGTTGTTAGAGCATGGCTCCCCAGTTCATCAGTATCTCTCTCTACGGCTCCCTCTCACTCCTTTCCACTGTGTATTTATATCGATTGAACAAGAGAGGATGTTACGATAACTCCGCGAAAATAAAGGCTCCATGGCTGTAATAATTTAAATATAATTAACTTATAAAGCGTGCAGTGTTTCCCGGGGGGAGGGGGGGGTATGGAGCGATTGTTGACGGGGGGGGGGGGGGGGGGGGGGGGGTGGTATGGAGTGATTGTTGGTGGGGGGGGGGGGGGGGGGTATGTGGCGATTTTTTTTTCCCAATGAGAGCGACACGAACTTCGTCTGAGCAAAAAAATAATAATAATAATAATAATTATAATAATAATAATAATTCATGTGCACGCAGAGACTATGGCAGCCGAAATTAGACTATGGCGGGGCGCCATAGTCTCGTCAATGTGTGGGAAACACTGAGCGTGTAACAAGACACCTAGATGATCTGGCTGGCTGACTAAGAAGGCACTGAATTTGGGACTTATAACACAGGAGATCTGGCTTGCGGACTAAAAAGCATTGCGAGCATAAAAGCGTGACCATCTGACAAAAGCACAAATCTGACAATAAATGGATTCGATCCGACTACCTCTTCCCTACATAGCAAGCGTCTCTATCGATTGGCCCACGGTTATCACAACGTTGAAACTGCATTTACTAATAAATATATCTATATGAATATGACGCTACAACTAACGCCAAATGAGAGGAGATCTGTGTTGAACTGATTTGGTCTGCTTGTCTTGTTCAGCGATTGGGCGCAGACACTTCAAATGCATTGGCTGAGAGAAAAGAAGGGCGGAGATTATTAGCATACTAGAGAAACGCCGTATTTTACGGCGTTGTGATGTGCACAAAAGCGCCGTATTTTACGCGCGGTTTGATGTTCAAAATGGCGCTTTTTACGCGCGCTCTTGAAAGGCTCAATTGCGGCGTAAAAAGCGGCGCTTTTTTGCGCATGACAGCGTATTTTACGGCGTTTTTCTACATTTTACGGCGTTTTTTACGGCGTAATGAAGGTGATACGCGTCTAAATGATGCCGTTTTCTGGCGGGGATGGCTTGCCATACATATACGCAGCTCATACCTGGCTAACACGGCTAAAATGTTGCTTTAGCGCATGTTACGCATCTACGCAGCTCATACACGCGTAAACCAATGGTTCCCTATGGAAAAATTGCCGATTTTATACGCGTCTTACGCGGGTAACGCGGTTGGTGTGGCCGTACCTAACACACACCAAGCCTTGGAACAGCTGATCAGCCAATTGTCCCATTACTTTCAGTCCCTTAAAAAGTGGGAGGCACATATACAAACTGTTGTAATTCCTACACCGTTGACCTGATTTGGATGTAAATACCCTAAAATTAAAGCTGGGAAGTCTGCAGTTAAAGCACATCTTGTTTGTTTCATTTCAAATCCATTGTTTGGTGTATAGAGCCAAAAAGATTTGAATTGTGTCGATGTCCCAATATTTATGGACCTGACGGTAGTAGTTGAGTTCCAGAAAACATGTTTTAGAAGCTGTTTGCTGGAAACAGCTTTTAGGAAGAAAAGAAAACTCTCTACCGCTATTCCCCTCCGTTTCAGTCCCTTCAGAATGCGCTGTTTCTGGTGTCTGTAACTCAGCTGTCAGACTGAACCACAGCATGGAGGAGAAGGGATTGTTGCCGTTTGCGGACTCTATTTCTATATAATATAATATAATAATAATAATAATAATATCTATGGATATTTGTTTCGTATTATATCTAACATCACGGCCAAGCGCTATGTGCGCCTCAGATGATATTATGAATCATAAAGACTGGTACTTCCACAACAAGTAAAGACTCGTAGTGGGGATATCTCAGCCATGGTTGAGAAGAATTGGGGGAAAGGAACTTTGGCCTTGACTCTCTGAAGTCCATGAACCGCCACATGGAGGAGAAAGGGATTGCACTCCGGGAGCTGAGCTGGCGGGCTGCTGCCGAGTTCCCCCCCGCCGGGGCTGCTCGTCCGCTGTTACACAAAATCTTAGCTATGCTCTGATTGGAGGCGTGTGGGGTAGTTGGAGGTAATATTCAAGTGTGCCCCCTTCCTACGTAGGAGGAGGTGCTGAAACTGACCCGCTCGTTTGGTAACTGTAGGCGGGCTACTTTCAGAAATGCATATCTCACTCAAAAAATCATGTACAGACTTTTTTCAAAGTTTGTATGCGTGTAGGAGCACCAGAGACCCAAAACAACACCCCAAATCCCAGGAAAAGTGTTGTTTTCATAATATGTCCCCTTTAATATTAATATACATGGTCATTGTGTGTGTGTGTGTGTGTGTAGGAAGCCCGGCAATCAAGCTTATCATGGAGTACCTTCCTGAAGGCAGTCTGAAGGACTACCTGCCCCGACATCGGAACAAGACCATCAATGACCTGATTAGCTACGCCGTGCAGATCTGCAAGGTACCCACACTGTTGGGACTGTCATACGCCAGACACACAGTGCTGCAGTCTGAACCTCGCTCACATGGGATGTAATTTAGGATCTGTGTTGTTTACCTACGCCCTTCGCTACTGTCAAAATATTATTATGTGAGCGGGTGTCTGTGCGTGCGTGTCTGTACCTGCTTCTCCAGGGGATGGAGTACCTGGGCCGGCAGAACTACATCCACCGGGATCTTGCGGCGCGTAACGTGCTGGTGGAGAATGAGTCGACGGTGAAGATCGGAGACTTCGGCCTCACAAAGAGCATCAAGGAGAACAAGACATACTACAAGGTCAATGACGACCACGACAGCCCCGTCTTCTGGTGAGTTTCCCCGCTCCACAGTAAAGTAGTAGTAAAATGTAGTAGTAGTGTGTATAAATGAAGCAGTTTTCAAACAAAGTCACATTGCTTTGTAGGTCAACAGGTGTAATCAACCCCATAAAAGTTATATATTTTTTATCAAATAATAAATAAGTGAGAAATAACAGTAATAGTTCAGTATAGCTGATATATTTAATGCAGAAAATAAAACCCACCTACAGAAATAAAAACACGTGCTGTAAAATAAAAGCCTGCCTAAAAGATGAAATCTTTGTTATTGCGGCATTTTCTGCATGGAATATTGGCTTCCGGGTCCCTGGTGAAGTCCTTGCACCAGCGCTTTAAATG